>NC_084821.1:40043627-40343627 GCF_958449725.1 Rosa rugosa
CTCAACCGGGGATTAGGGTCTTATTAATTCCTGAAAAATAAAACGTTAGACCAAGACAAAACTATATATTATATACAATATTTACGAAAAATACAAGTAAAGAGGATTTTTGGTTTTATTTTCTAAATTAACAACTAAATATACACATGTGACACATCAAAACACAAAATCAAGATAGAATTATATGAATGGAACGAAATATACATAGAGTTAACTACTATTAACACGTTGGCAAGGTTTCAAAGATCAAATCACGAATCAAAGTATGTCATAGCATAGAATCAATCAAGAACAAAGATGAACGCATACAAAGATCTTTTTACTTCCTTTAATTAAATTAACTAGATGAACGCACCATAGTTAACCCTATTAAGCATGCAATTACTAGTGATAGCTAATCACTAACAAAAACACAATCAACGCATTAAGCACATTGGAAGTTTGATCAATTCAAGCCAAGAACACAAGTTAGAACGCTAATCAAGCATGCAAGACTCATTGTTAATTTACCTAAGTAATTATAGGTTTTCCACTTTAATTATTAAGACCTAGAATGCTAGCACCTTACTATGGATTCAATTACATGTTCATCAATCAAAGTATGCATCCAAAGATCAATTTACACATAAAAGATGGGATTGAAGCTTGAAATTAACAATCTTGCAAACATATATTGAAATCGCAATTTTCAGATTGAAAACCTAAAACCTAAAACATGCTTTATAGTATTTGAAAAATACATATCTAAAATCAACACTTCATCCACAAAAGAAATCGCAAATCATAAAACCAAAACAGAAAACAAAATCGCAATTTAGATAGAAACCGAAATTATTTTTCAATACAAAACCGAAAACAAGTTATGGTGTTCATGGTTACACTTTTTGATCTTCAGGGACGTAAGAAGCTTCAAAAGGTGGTGGAATGGATGAGGATCACGGCAAGGATGCTTGAATGGAGATGGAGATGCTTCACGGTCTTGAACTTTGGAAAAGATGAAGTTGCCGAAACTTTGGAGGAGAAGGGGATCGGACGAGTTTATGGTGTTTGATTCTGAATTTTAAGGTGTGTAAAACATCTTCACAAACCTCCCTATATATAGTGCCTGGCTAGGGTAGAGAATCAAGGTCGAAATCTACCTTGTGACATCATTCAACCAATGAAAATATTCCTTGAGAAATGGAGAACAAGTCACCTTTCTTTTTGCCGAAATCTTCCATGTATCTTCCCTCAATTTGGTCTTCATTCAACTCGTATGGAATCAGGAAACCTAAATCAATATTTATTTCCTTATTTTCTTTTCCAAAAATCCATAGAAATCCAAAACTATCCCAAATTGGACTTTGCCGAAATTCTCTTGTATTTTCTTTATTTCTCACGGCAAAAAGCAATTATTATGGGATTAGGACTCCTCCAAGATGTCAAGAAGAATCTAGAGACTCATGTGCAAGTCACATGCTTCAATCTTTGGACCAAGCTTCTTCAATTGGACCATTCGAAAGCCCATCTTGATATATCTCGAAATTCTTGACATTCTAGAACATTCTAAAGCAATCTTGAGTCATCTTCAAGCCACAGCATCTCCTAGTCTCACCAGGTCTCCTAGCAGCATCAAGACTCCTAGTGTGATCAGGTTTCCTAGTCCAACTAGGACTATCACTAGGCCAATAACCTCAATATACAACACTTTTTACACAACGAAAAAAATAAATTTGTTGTGTGATGATGCAAAGTCAATCACACAACATGACTAAGAACCATACGTTGTATAAGGCCATAAAAATTTTGATGTTTTTATGGAGAAGGTGATTCCACAACGCTGGCAAGAGTATTCTGTTGTGTGAAAGATTAAAAAAAGGGTGGGAGATTTCCCGCCTAGCTTGACACAAATTTGTGTCCAAATATGTACTACATTGTACAACATCATGGTTATACCTGTTGTGTGATATTAGGTTGCAATTTATCATACAACAGTTTTTGACTTGTGTTGTATGATTAAATTAAATATTATTGGCAATTCTGGATGTGCCCCCAAATGCTACTCCTTCTACCCCAAAACGTACAATTTCGGAGAACTTATATAGGTCATGGTTTGAGGATCCCACAACGTAAAAACCTTATTTCTGTTGTCTGAATGAAACTTGTTTATAGTAGCACCAAAACCATTGTACATAGCACGGCTGCGCGGGAATTTTCCCTCCTTGGAACCTAAGCTGAAATTTAAGTTGTAGACGATCAGACAACATATTGGGATGTGTTTGTTGTGTGATCCATTAATAAAAAATAAAAAGAGTGTTGGGTTTTGACTTGGACAAATTAATAACACACATTTTTCTGACACAAACACTACTAGAATTATGTCAATAGACATCATCACTATTAACTCGGTCGGAATTGCACGTGATGTAAAAAAATGTGTTAACATCGGTTTATGAAATATCCGATTTCTATTGTGGTTATAAACATCAGTCGTTAAATTAACCGATGTGTAAGTTTTCGTTCAAAAATTTTGAAAAAAATACGGAGGGACTAAGTAAAAAGTTTGAGAAACGCGGGGGTCTAAAGTTTTAATTCCCCCCAACACTTGGTCACTTTTTCTGAAACTTTCGAACCCTAATCGATAAACTCTCACTTTGATAGCCTCCTCCTCCGCGTCCCCGACCTCAGCTCCTTCTCCAACTTGTGTTTAGAAAAGTTTGTTGAGCTTCGGATTCACAGAGAGCTCGACTCATACCCCCAACAATCTCCTCTACAGCGTCGCCACCAATCCGTAACTCTAATTCCCCTTACTCTCAATTTCAATTCTTCATCTGCTTTTGCTTTTCCCCTCTAAATTTCTTCTTCTGCTCCTAATCTTATCCCAAGCCCTAAAAGATCCCTGACAATTTCAGATTTGGGATTCAACGAATTCGTTCTCAATTTCGTTTCTTTGTGTGAATTTTGTGACAGATCGAAGAAAATGGTGACATTTGAGCTCTACATGAGGTCGGAATGTGTCTGACTGAGACTTTGGATGAGATGGTTCAGAACGGGACTCTCAGTCCTGAGCTTGCCATTCAGGTTCTGGTTCAGTTCGAAAAAGGAGGCCCGACCAGAACTCCTCCGTCCAGCCATCTCTCGGCGGCGCACCACCGGCGTTCGACTCCTCTTCTCAGTACCAACATGCCTATGGTGGTGGACCATACATGCACAGATAGTGGGGAGAGATTCGAAACCCAAAAGCCTGAAGCTTTTCTGACGGATTGGCAGCGTTTCCGGCGACTCTGGTCACAATTGTCGATGCTTGAGGTATAGAAATTGATCTCCTCTCCATGCTCTACACGTTGGTGTACATAGTTTTCGATTTTGATTGAATTTTGAATAAATTGGTTTTGGGTGTTTTCGGGGTTTAATGGAGTTTCCTGTTTCTGGCGGTTCATGGCGTTTTCCGGCGGTGAGTCTAGGCTCCTGGGTTCGTTTCTGAAGTCGTGGAACACCGATTGATGGCTAGTGGAGCTCAATTCATTGAATTGGCTAAAGTGGTGAGCTCGTTTCTTTAAATCTGTGGGTTATTCTCTGTTTTAAAGAAGGTGATTGAATTTTTTGTTCTTGACATTCAGGTGCCTTTTGGGGGTTGTAAAATAGTTAAGAAAGTCTTTCTCCCTTGTGATTGTTTCAGATGCTTTGGATTGCCTCTCCCCAAAATATCTAAATAGGACTCTTCCAGAAATTACCTGAGTGCCTATTGATGGTTTTGTTATTTTCCAGGTACCATCCTTTTATTTCTATAGCCTTTGAAGGAGTTGTAAAATCTTCATATGTTCTGTAGATAAGAACTTTTTCAAAAACTAATTAGGTGTACATGAGGTAGCTGCGCTATAGTAGTTGTCTTTGAGTTATGCATCAGATTAAAATGAATGTAAAGATGGTTAGCAATTTTTGTCCTTGCAGACACATGTACATACCCCAGCCAAAAGCATTTGATCCTATTTGGATTCTACATCTGTTGGCATTTTAATCCTTTATCGATGATACTAGACTAGAAGATTAATTCTGGTTCTGAATCTTTCTCACCATAATTAATTTAGAACTCTTAGAGCACCTTGTACTCGTAGGATTAAGCTTATGACATTCTCTTTCCTATAGGACAGATTATACTCTATTTTTTAGCTTACCGGTTTCTTATTGTATTCGACATTATTATACACATAAAAAGTATAGATCTTGCTCGATCTTCTAATATGGAAATACGGATGTCTGATATCATTGCCATTACTGCTATATTGAGGTTTCCCCGGTCAACAGAAAGCTAAAGTTTCTGAATTATCAAAATTTGGATGTCTTGTAAGTACATTTGTTGTCTCAGCAGCAAATAGTCATCCATAGAAGGGCTTTTTATTTTTATTTTTGTGGTGGGTCAATATTAGTCTGTATCTGGCTTTTGACCGAGTGACATACATTCCACATTCTTGGCATCAAGATTGTTGGTGGTGATCATAGGCTCAACGTAAGTAGTCTTCTTGTCTCACTTTCCTTCTAATGTGGTCTTCCTTTTGTACTACTTACTATATAAAGGGAAGTACTCTTGTCTTTGAAAGAAATATTTTAGAAGCATTTATAAGTTAGTTACAATCTGCTTGCACTCTTATAGTCTAATGTGAATCATAGCTGGCTATGATCACAAGAATATTTTAAAGTAATATCTTTAAAATTCAAATATTCCCATCTTATAAGTATGTAAGTCCTTCACTATCACTTACATACTTTGGCTGCAGACATTCAGAAAATTGCAAGAAAATTTGAGAAAGATTCTTGTGAGTTTGTTTCAAAGTATCCCAAGTTTTTCATGCATCTCCTCTTTTGAGTATAAAGTAGATGATCAAATTCATATTGTAGGCCAAGATTGTTGAGCAGGAAGAGATCTTTGTGAAGCAGAGAGCTGAATGGGAAGCTAAAAACAGGGGTCACTGCAACAAGGATTAGGTTTATAACTCTTTTCCATTCTAACCTGCTATCTTTAAATTTGGAGCTTGATGCTAAAGTACATAGCATTAATGATTGGCTAAGAATGGACTATGTTCACATTTTATGTTTCATTAATGCCTGAGCACAGGTCTGAAAATGCCACTATGTAACAAACACATTGCTAGCGGATTTGGCTATAATATATATGTTTTGGATTTGATACTTTTTGGGTATGAATGATGTATTTCATATCCTTGGTAGTAGAATGAGAGCGGTGGTATCTCAGATTCTCATATGAAGTGTCTAGATTAAAAGGTTGCCTTATTTTTTATTTCTGATTCTCCCATTTTATGTTAGTTAGCAACTCCTTGTGATTTCAAGGGAGCTTTTTCATGGCTGATGGATATATCATGAATTGGTGGAACATGGTTCATGTTTCTAAATACTAGATAGTGTTACATATGAGAATCAAATAAGAATTGTTTCTGACCATTGATACTTTGTAAAAACTGAGGCTTAATTACTGATTTTCTTGTCAATTTGAAAGCACATTCAGGTTTAATTACTGATTTTATCTTAAGTGCAGGTTTGATGGCAGAAAAAATACAAGCTTAACTCACTTTTCTTAGTTATTGTTTGATACTATAGACGATGAGGTAAGTAAACTGCAAATAGTTTTGGATATTAGGTTGTGCCTTCTTTCATTGCTTGGATTATAATTGAAATGGTGAATAACTGAATCAATGTATTGTGTAGGTTGGTGCTGCGTTTTCCATTGTTTACATATTTGGAGCTCCAGTCATGTTTGTTGGGTGTGGGCAGTGCTACACAGACCTCAAAAAGTTGAATGTGAAATTGTGAAGACTCCTTCGGGTAGAATGCTTAGATTAGAATGCTTTTGTTCTTTTAATGTTGCTTTGGATGATTAGGAAGTGCTCCCTTTTTACATTTGAAGTTTATAGTACGAGTTCGATTAATCATTTGATGTTTGCAATCAGTTTTGTGTTCAATTAATCACTGTTCATTAGGTAAAATTGAGCATTAATAATGCACAAAGTTCAGGAAATGAAAATGATCATACAACTGATTCTAAATGACAATCCAATGTTGTCTCAGTACACAAAATTTGGGTATCTATATAATGCATTCTTATATATCAGACAATGGTTTTGCAAAAACTATGTCTTCTGATTTACAATCACACAACTGTAAAAATTGAAAGACGTTGTCCAAAACTAAGTCACACAACAACCATACTCTACAACTGAAGTGTGATGACAAATCAGAAGACACTGAAATTCAAAAAAACGTTGTCTGAAAATGCTTTCCAACAACAGCTTGAAACAAATTTTGTTGTCTGACACATGCACCAGCCGTGCGCAACATGGCTGCACGGCAGCTCTGCCTAGCATCTGCCGAGGGAAGGCACAACACTTGTAACAAAAATATGTTGACTGTTCTTATGTCATACAACGGTGCAGCACCGTTGTGTCATTTTTCATCACACAACGCTCCGATACACAACGGAGATCATCCAAATCACACAACAATTTTGGTCCGTTGTCTGTTAGCTTTTTTGGCCTAGTGTATGTCATTTCTCATTTCAGAACATCATTTTTCCGAGCTCACTCCTAGTTGATTTAGGATTCCTACTTCAACTAGGATTCCTTTTCCTGGTAGAATTGGGAAAACTTCATTTCTCCATTTCTGCGCCATTTACTCATTGCCTTCCATTTCTAGACTCAAAACTACCTAAAAACACAAAACAAGTTAGAAATGATATTGTTAAAAGAATAACTAAGTAAAATGTAGAGATAAATGCACTAAAAACATAGTCAATATTAGTCTCATCAAAGAAATTGTTGGAATTAATTCACACAGATATATTTGGACCATTCAACATAAGACAATATGTGGAAATGTTAATTTCATTACCTTTATACACAATTTTTCCAGGTATTGCTACATTTATTTACTGTCAAAAAAATCACAATCACTTAAGGCCTTTAAAATTTTCAAAACTGAGGTTGAATATCAACTGGACATGAAAATTAAGGTTGTGAGATCTGATTGGGGGGGGGGGGAGTTTTATGGCAAGTATACTGAGGACAACAAAAGGGTCCATTTGCTTTATATCTGTATGATGTAGACATAAAGGCTAAGTATACAACACCATATAATTCCCAACAGAATGGGGTAGCTGAAAGGAAAAATAGAACTCTATTGAACATGGTAAGAAGCATGATGTGTACCTCTGAATTGCCAAAAATGTTTTTGGGAGAAGGTTTAAGAACTGCAAATTACCTTTGCAATAGATCCCCAAGAAAATCTGTAGATAAAACACCATTTGAATTATTGTGTAGGAGGCAACCAAGTCTGCACCATTGTCATGTTTGGGGCAGTAAAGTAGAAGCAAAGATTTATAATCCATAAAGGAAAGCTTGATACAAAATCTGTGACTTGTCATTTCATTGGCTATTGTGAAAAGTCAAAAGGCTATAAGCTTTATTCACCTCACCATTCACCTAGAGTTTTTGAAACTCATCAAGTTAAGTTTTTAGGTGAAAGTGTCTGCAATACAAATTTTGAAGACGTGTTTTCAGTTTTGAAGAAATTGTAGAGAATGAGGATAGTATAGCAGTAATGCCAAACACTCAGAATAATTTATTAAGCACAGGATCAGTCCAAAACAAAATCAAGTTGAAGATCAAAATGTAGTAGATAATATTTTAGAGGCTGAGAACATGATTCTGCAATGGCTGAACTAGACTTAAAGCAAGGGCTAATGTAGGAACCTCAACCTGAACCACAGTCTGAACCTCAACCCGAGCCACCACAAAATCAAAACCAAGTTGTGGAACCTAAAAGATCACATAGAGTGAGAAAACCAAGGTTTGGAGGGGAAGATGATATTTATGAAGTGTACTTGAATGAAGTTGAGTCTACATTGTCAGATGACAATGATCCCACCACCGTTAAACAAGCAACTAAAAGTAAAGAATCTGATACATGGACTCAAGCTATGATTGCAGAGCTTGACTCTATGTACAAGAATGGAGTATGGCAGCTTGTAAAGCCAAAAGAAAATCATAAACCAATTGGCTGCAAGTGAGTTTTCAAAACCAAGAGAGATGTAAGTGGAAACATAGGAAGACATAAAGCTAGACTAGTTGCTAAGGGATTCACACAAAATGAGGGAATAGACTTTACAGAAACTTTCTCACCTGTTTCAACTAAGGATTCATTCAGTTTCATAATGGCGCTAGTAGCTCATTATGATATGGAATGACATCAAATGGATCTAAAAACAACCTTTCTAAATGGGGAGCTTGAGGAAGAAATCTTCATGGCACAACCTGAAGGTTTTATTGAAGCAGGAAAAGAAAATGTGATCTGTGAAAGTAAGAAATCTATTTATAGACTCAAACATGCTAGTAGGCAGTGGTATAAGAAATTTGACTCAGTGGTTTCATCTTTTGGATTTTACAGAAAATCTTGTTGATGAGTGTGTTTATGTTAAAGTAGTTGGAAACAATTTTATATTTCTTATCCTGTATGTAGATGAAATTTTTCTTCCTAGCAGCAATGTAAAATTGCTGAAAGACACTAAACCTTTCCTGTCAAGAAATTTTGACATGAAAGACCTAGGAGAAGCATCATATGTACTATAAATTGAGATCAAGAGAGATAGAAAATAGGGACTGTTGGGATTATCTCAGCATAGTTACATTTCAAAAATTCTGAAAAGATTTGGAATGAAAACCTGTGCTAATAGTGAGTTTCAATGCCTAAGGGAGATGAATTAACCAAGAATCAGAGTCCTAAAACTGATATTGAGAAAACTGAAATGGATTCAATATCATACGCTAGACTAGTGGGGAGTTTGATGTATGCACAAGTCCGTACAAGGCCAGATTTGTCCAATTTGCAGTTGGAATGCTATCTAGGTTTCAGTCAAATCCTAGAAATGAGCATTGGATTGCTGGTAAGAAGGTTTCAAGGTACCTGCAGATGACCAAAAACCATATGCTTGTGTATAAAAGTGTGACAAAGCTTGAATTAGTTGGTTTTCCAGATTCTGACTTTGCTGGAAATTATCCTACATCCATGAAGTCAACCTGTGGCTATGTCTATATGCTTGAAGGTGCTACAGTAGCTTGGAAAACAATGAAACAATCATTAATAGCTACTTCCACAATGCAGGCAGAAGTGATAGCAATATATAAAGGCGTGTGTGAAGGATTGTGGATTAAAAGTTTCATTTTGGAAACCAAAGTGTTGGGTGATCTTGTTAATGAAAGTTTGAAAGTGTTTTGTGATAATGAAGCTACTGTATTTTTCAATAAGAATAGTAAAAGATCGATCAAATAACTCTAAGCATATAGATTTGAAATTCTACAGTATCAGAAAGAGAGTTAAAGATGGTGAAGTTGAAATCTCTAGCATCAAGACTGGTGATCAGCTTGCTGATCCATTCACAAAAGCATTGTCAGTGGTAGCGTTTAAGGAACACTCCAAGAATATGGGAATTCTGTCAAGCTTTAATGATGCTAAAGTTCAGTAGGAGCAAAATGTTTGAGAAAATTATTTTTAGTTTAGTTTTATTTTGATTCAGTTCTTATTTTCTATTTTTGGTTATGTAGCATAAATATTTGTACTTCATGTTTTGATTTAATAAAATGAGGTATTTTTAGCTCATGGTCTAACAACTTTATTTATTTTGATAAATTTATTGTTTCTGTTTTTTTTTTTGTTAGCTTTTTTGTTTTATCAAGTGGATTGTTTTTTTTTTTTTTAAGGGGTTTGAAACTCAGCCTAGCTAGGAGGCTCAGCCCCACGCCCGGTTCCATTTATTATATTAATAGTATGATTTTGCAACGAGGGGACATAAAACATGAACTCCGTGCTACAGGAAAACACTTACAATAATCCTCATAGAGAACATCCTGAATAATAGCAGAAGTTTCATCTAACCAAACATCATCAATAGCAAACAAACTAGTAAGATGTGCAAGTCTATCAGCAACACCATTTGCTTCACGGTAAATATGATGAATTCTAACTGATTGAAAAGCATTAAAATAATCTTTACAATCATCTAAAATCCGACTTACCTCCGAGAAATTCTTCTCCGAACTATTGAGTGCAACAATCAGAATGGCAGAGTCGCTTTCAAGTGGATTGTTATATATGCATATATTCAATAAGAAGCAAACAATGATTCACTGAGTGTAAAGAAAATTATGTTTGCATTGGGATTTTGATTTTCAAAATATTTAGGTTGGACTACTGTCAAATGACAACTGCATTTTGATATATAATGTTGTTTGACTGTATCACATTGGTTTTGAATTCATGTGGATTGCAGATGTTATTGTTTTGTGATCTAGAACAAGTATGCTCATTTGAACATGGCTATTTCTTGATTCTGCAATGGTTCTACATTTTGACAGAATTGAATGGATAAAAGCAGTGTTCTAAAAAACGGCCGCCCATGCCGCCTAGGCGCTGGGCGGCAGCAGACCGAGGCGAGTAATGGCAAATCGGAAGCCTTAGGTGGATATGATTTAGGCGGCCGCCTGGACGGTTTCCTCCTTTTTTTTTTTTTTTTTTTTCCCTTTCCCAAACCTAAACTCGACATCAGCGAAACCTAAACCCATTTGAAGAATTTCTGAGGTGAGTAGCGGGGTAAACACAGGCGGAGCAGCGAGACTTCTGGAGATGGAAGCTCCGGCGTCCGCATCGGAAACAGAGAGTGTGGGTCTTGTTGCAGCGCTTGCCAAAGCTACTAGTTCCTTTTCCCTATTCAGATTTCAACAACACAGTTACAAATCTATGCATGTTTATGATCAAGCTAGAAATTGAGAGAGAGAGAGAGAGAGAGGTCGAGAGAGAGAGAGAGTTACCATTTCGTGTTTGGCTGCGGCTGAAACCCAAAATCTGGAGGGGTGTGTGTGTGGGGGAAAACTGACGGAGAAGAAGAAGCATTCGTTTATATAGCTCAGGGTTTCCCTTGGAATTTTGAGTTAAATAGACAAAATTGGCCCTTAGAAGAGTTCATAACAACGGCCATGTATCCAGCTCAAATAATGCCAACTTGATTATTGGGCTACGGAGAAACAAAAAGATCATCAGCTAAAAGACCCATAATTAGAGGTCTGCTAGTGCTAGTTAATGGTTTGTTATTAGGATTCTTTTAATGGTCCATAATTTAGAATTCTTTTAAAATTTAAATATTTTAGGTCCAATTTTATTACTCTTTTGAGTCTTAAATATGTTTATATATTTTTAATTACATAAATAAAAGCTATAAAAATAAAATTAAAATTAAAAAATACAAAACCGCCTAGGCGCTCCTCCCCAGCCCACCGCCCGACTAGCGCCTAGCGATTTTTCGAACCTTGGATAAAAGGTATACTTATATCTCAGTGCACACTTCAGCTATTTTTGAATCGAAATTGTTTTGATTCAGTTTTTGTATAGACAATGATGGTCCAAGTGGGAGAATGTCAGAATAAATGTGGACCTATCATCATCTATAATGCAGTATACAAGTTGGATTAGAATTTTGTTTGTTAATAGGAGATGTATGTGAATTACAATACCTAGAGACCTATTGAGTTAATTATATAAGCTCATAGGTTAGGATTCCATTAGTTGGATTACAATGTAATCTGTGAATTAGTGATTCATTAGGTTTCTTATTGAGGTGACTTGGTTTCTAAGAAACTTTTTTATGGGAGGACTCTTACAATCATTAGCCAATATAAATAAGGTATGTTGGTCCCTGCTCTCTCTATAACAAAGTCTTAAGTCCTGCCCCATAGAAAGGTGCTTGAATCTAGAGTTGAGGAGAAGATCAATTGGTGTTTGCTGCTTGCTCGACTATTGCTGCAATGGCTCTCAACACAAAAGAAGGTAGGCCTGAAACCATGTTGATTAGTTCATGCTGTATTGATTGCATATACAGTATGTGTTTATGTTCTTGTGAATTTGGATTGTTTCCTCATTCAATTTAACATTAAGCTAGCTAACTAGAGATAGAAGAGAACCCCATTGTCATTCAAATCCTTTGCAGCTTGAGCAAAAGTGGATTCAAATTTGCTCACCACTTTTATTTTGTGGTGATATCACCACTCTATTAAAACTTGTCACGTCATATAAAATTAATTGAATACTTAAAATATAACTTTTTAATAAAACATCATGATTAACTATAATTGTGTTTTATAACACATGATAGTTTTGTATTGAGTGGTGGTATCACAACCAAAGTATTCGTGGTGAGCAAATTTGAATCCGCAAAATTACATACAAGCAGCAGATTTAATAAATGGTCTAGTAGGATCCCATAGTGTTGTTAAATTTGACTAGATAACTATTCGATTATTTAATAATATATGTTAAAGACTTGAAGGTTGCCTGATCGCGTATATGTACGTACGTACACATGCCATTGTTGATCAATTATTTTTGGATTAATGCTAATTCATTGTATATTATGGATTCCGAAGCGCCAAGAGTGCACTCGTTTTTTAAATTGCTACATTGATCAGAATCTACACATGATGACCCCACAATTCGTCGTTGGGACTTGGGACTAGCAAAGTCCATGATATTAAACCAAAATCTTTTTTCGACCTAGATCCCCTGTCTATTCCAAAATCACATTTCGGTAGGGTTTATTGCAGCTCGTCCGTACAGTTATTGCTTGTTGGCTTGTTGCCTAGGCCTTTTTGTCCTCGGGCCTCAAAACCTGCTAGAGAGTGAGAGGGTCCTCATCCATATCTATTTTTGTTGTCATTTTTTAATATGTTGGCCTGCAAAAGATTAACGAGTGTCGATCAATGGACCACTGTACAAACTTGTTCTATATATAGTTTAGTTTCTTTAACCTATTATATATTGAAGAAGTTCTCGGGTTTATATACAGAAGCCACATGATCGAGCAAGCATGTTTGTTCTGGGGTTTATGTAGAGGAGCTTCTATTATTATTGACATTAATTAGATATTATGCAAATGTAAACAGTTGACATGTCAATTTTTTTTTTTTCAACTAGGTTGACATCTCATTAATTAGTTTACAATCTTTACCAAACTGGTTATAATATTTTCTAACTGAACCCTGAAAACAGAAAGTATTACTGGTTAATTGACGTAGGCTGCTTAAAGTTTGTTGATACGTGGTCAAACTTAAAAGCAGTGGCTCAGGAATAAGGACAAAGGAGACAGAAAATGCTAGAGCTAGCTGTTCAAACGGTCGTATTGTAACTCTCTTTTGCCTAAATGCCAAAAGCTGGCCTCCTCCTGGGTTAAGCGAAGATGCCCTCTCTGGGTTCTGGTAACACCTTGCCGTTTTGATGAACCACGATCAAGGGGACTCGAACCCACAATTAAATAAATAACGTGGATGCCTTCTTTAGGGTTTATGTGTATTTGTGTACATAACAATTTCTTAAGCAAAATATAAACGAAAGGGACCTGTCAAACAACTTGTCGTCACCGACCATAGAAATCGAATACTTATATTTTCTTCTCTCACGTTCTAGGAGACTATACTATTCAAAGCATTAAACCATGGATAAAGGTGCAAGTATGATTCAAAGATCCGATGTCAACCTATTCTTATCAGGAAAAAAAAAAAAACATATATATATAGTCCGGCCATTTTGCTATCAACTTAAGGGTATAACAGATACAAGTAGTAAAAAAACGTAATGAAGAAAACCAGAAATAATTGATAAATTAAAGATATCACAGGACTTCTAAAATTTTAACCATCTTGAAGAGAATTTGCTTAATATAATAGATAGATATAAGCTCATGATTTTCTAGCAATTGGTCTGATAGATAAGTGTTATTTATATTACAGTTCTATAATCATCGACTAGTTTGCACTTACTCTTAGCTAGAAATCACAGTGAGTTAGGGAGCTATTGGAGGGTTTACTTAACCTAACACTTTTTACAAAGTAGTTAATTAGTTATAAGTACGTAGCAAACCTAGGATTCACTTAAGTACGTACTTATTAACTAATTTGGTGGAGCTTAGCTATGGTTTGCCAATTGAGCTCCAAATCCTCCAATAGATGCCATGTCATCGGTTTGAAAGAGCTAACAAAAAATGAAAAGATAGAATAAACAGAAATGCATGCCAAAGACAAAGACAATGGAGTGGCACTGAGAAGATGGTACTATTGCGCCTCTCTCTCTCTCTTCTCTCTCTGTGTATCTCTCCCCACCGCCGTAAAACCCTGATACCCCACTCATTTCACACATTTCAATTCTAACTCAGATCAAGAATAGAGAGAAGAAAAGCAATCCACTCACTGTATCTATCATGGCTCAAATTTAATCCACTCTCCAAGTCATCTTCAACAACCTAGGTAAGTTATTGTCCTTCTGCGTTTTTAATTTCCTCATTTTAACTTGGTTAAATCTTCCTTCTGCAGATTTCTTTGCCTCATTATCTTTAGTCATATTGTCTCAAGTACTTTGTGTTGCTGGCTTGCTAGATTGGGTTTGATTAATTTGTTCTGTTTCTCTTCTGAACCATACTTGTTGAAAAAATTGCTTCCTTCTTATTTGGAAAAATAAATAAATAAAGGAACAAATATAAAAAAATAAAAATGAAAAGCCTATATAGATAATACATGGTAACTAAATTAGCTAATCAATCGAGTGTTGATGAGCAAAATATTAATTGGATTAGCTAATCCTTTTTATCACACTTGGGTACTTCTGAATTTTCACCACCCGATTTCGTAGGAACCTTCAACTTGCACTCGTATTTGAATTTGTTATCAATCTTGAACACAGCAGCCTTGCCCTTTCTCTTCCCATTAACAATGTCGACAACTACGTACAAGCTTAGTGTTCTTCACCTTGGGAAGCCTCAACACCCACCACAGACATCTTTTTCACCGCCTTGTTGAGTTCCTTCTTGTCGATCTTCTTTATCTCAAATCAACCGTAGTCAATTCCTTTCCTATAGGATTTTCAGAGATTTTTTTTTTTTTTTTAAAATTTTCCCTTGAACTTGAGAGGGTTTTGGCTAGCTTTTCCTTTAGATAAACCGGAAGGAGTGTTTACTAGTCCATTTGAACTTGGGAGGGTTTTGGTGTGATGTACTAGTGAGGCTAACAATGACAGATCGGTTGGTATCCCTGAATCGATTTGAAGGAAAGGAATGTTTACTAATCCATTTCCCATATAGATCTAGATTTCAAATACTTGTTGTAGTCAAAATCGTATTCCTCCTTGCAAAATCATGCCTGAATGCATTTCAATTTTTCATTTTTTTCTTGGCATATGCCATAAATGCAGAAAATGTGCTATATATGAATTCTCAAATTAAAAAAATTATAAAAAAAAAAAAAAAAAAACAAGAGAAAACTCTAGTCAACACTCAACAGGAATAGTTTCAAATATTTCCCACTGTATTAGATCATTAATGGCAAACTTGTTGTCATCTCAATTACTTTGTGTTGCTAGGTTGCTAGTTTTGATTTAATTTATTTATTCTGTTCCTCTTCTTTCTAAGCCAAATTTTCAATACTATAAAGTCTATAACTCTGCACTATTTTCCAATGGCTAGAAGGGAACTTTTTCTTCTTTTCCTTTTGTTCTGTGTTGTTGAAAAATAAAACTACTGTTTGAAGATCTGGTTTACTTTGTGTTGCTGGCTTGCTAGTTTGAGTCTGTGCTTGGCTTGAATCTGGGTTTATTTATTTAATTTGTTCCTCTGCTTTCTGTACCAAAGTTTCATTGCTTAAAGTGCTGTCCATATCTCAAATCCAAAAGCTAGGCCAAACCCTTTTTTGTTATATATAGCTTCTGCTTGTCAAAAGTTGTTCATGTTGGGCTTAAACTCTTGTTTTTTTTTGTTGTTGTTGTAGAGCATGGGAGATTCGTTTGAGTACAGTTATGTTGTTGATGTAGAACCTAACAGCATTCAGAATGGGTTTCTTTGCAAGAATGGATTAGCAAGAGTTCGAGATCAGGTTTTGCAAAATCGGATATTTCGGGCTACCACTATATTTTCTTTTCGGTGCAATGATGGGAATGCCACTTTTTGGCACAACACTTGCCTCGGAAGTGTCCGGAAGAACATGCTATCGATCATTGGAGCTTCAAAAAGAAAGAATGATGGTGCTTTGATAATTATCACTGAGAAGGTAACAAAATCGATGAGACAGTGGTGTTCAAGGAAAACACTGGTTAGAAAAGCGGTAAATGATGCTGTTCTCCCCTCTGATGGTTTAGGAGCAGCAATGAGGTAATTACATTTATAATTTGGGCACTTTCTATTTCTTTGTTCAAGAGAAGAAACTAACTTAGATTTCTATTGTTTGTAGAGGAATACTTGCTGGTGTGATTCAAGCTCAGAGTTTAGGAGGGAATGCCAAGATTACTGAGGATGAAACTTTTTTTGTTGAAGGGGTCGCAAAGATCTCCATGATCACACGAAACTGCAGTACACATCCCATGCTTCAGTTTGTGACTATGATCAAGAATCTTCTTGGAAATGCAAATAATATCCCCAAGGAACTACTCTGGTTCTTTTACCTCTTGGAGCAGAACATGTCTGATGATGAGTAAGTCTTTAATTTACTTTTAATTCAATTTAGTTATTTGAATCAAATAATTAAAGAATAATTACTTTTTCATGTAGATTTTGCCGCCAACTCCCTAAGCACCCATCACTCTACAAGATAGAGATCCGTTTAGATTATAGGAGTATTGCTGCCAAAAAGGTTGAATTCTTGTCCGGCACAAATCGAACTAACCTTGAGACTAAGTTCAAGTCAGTTCAGAATAGTATTCGGCTCAAGAAGGTGAGTATGAGATGGGCTGCCAGCTTTCAACACTCGGAGGTTTTGTGGAAACACAACATTGAAACAGCATATCCACAAAATTCTCCATTTCGAGCAGCATTATCTCCACCTGTTCATCTAAATATCACTGCGTATAACAATGAGCCGCTATCTTTCCTTCGATATGGTCGCAATCTTCATCAACACCAGGTATTTTATGATTTTATTTTATTTTGTTTTTGTTTATGATAAAAAGTGCTTAGCCTAAAGGGGTTTTTTTTTTTTTTGTAGGGCAACCTATCATACCTACAAATTGAAGTGGAATTGACCAAGACGTGGCCAGATTTTATTCCTTGCCTTCATGAGGCTTTTCGAAAATGTAGCATTCGTGTTGATGTTACTGACGAAATGGATAATGTAAGTAATAATTGTCTTATCATCTCAACTGATTTTATTAGGACACATAGCTCATTCTTACATAGCTCATCTAACTTCAATGTTTTGACTTTCAGATACCACCTTAAGGGGCTAGGATGTGCATTCAACTTCTAATTTAAGTAGAGGTTCTACTGGGTAAGGGACACTGTCCTTGTACCCAAAGTTAGAATCTAACTTCTTCACTATTATATTTCGGATATTGTTCCACCATGTTTAGGTACTTGTTCTGTGGTAATTTACTTTGTTTTATGAGGAGATTGTGAAAGAAGTATTGTAATATTTGACCATTTGTTGCGGTTCATCATGTGGTGCATTATGATATTATAATGGCCTTTTGAATATTTCTATGTCTACAATTGTATGCTTTTGAGTTGTGTTTCCAATTACTAGAATAAATAAATGATTTGTGAGGCACGATTTTAGATTCTGAATTTTCAGAAAGTCCAAAGAAGAACATAATGGTTGTAATTATCATCCTTTTGTCTAAGTTGAGCTTGTTCCGAGTAACAGGTTACCCACCAGTCTCTATTAAAAGAATGAAGGGTAATGACAGAATCCGAATCAGATTTCACCCTGAAATCCGAATTGGGTCTGTAGGGTCCAATTAGGGTAAAATTTTACCAAAAATTCGGCAAAATTTCCCTTAAAATGGACTACCCAAATTTACAAAACTTGGACATGAAACTTAAACTAATCTCACAACCATATATACATTCCAAATATTTACATTCCAGGTATAATTTACATTCCGGATAGTAATTCAATTCAGCAAAACCACAACATCTAAATTCCAAGTAGTTAAACATCCTCCAGCTTAACTTTGGTTATCAAAGCAAGTCTATGAAAATTAAGCTGATATCTTACATAGGTAAGTTAAGTAATAATTACCTACAGTCAAAACGGAAGTGGTGGATCCTATGCCTCGATTTCCTGAATGCACGACCTCGGCAAATCTGAAATCTGGGCAGTTGAAAACCGAAGGGCCCAGGGAAAAGCATTGAAAACCGTTAGAGTGAGTGGATGAAACTAAAGCAATTTACTAAAAATAAACTAAATGAATGCTTTCCCAATATCTTCTTCTTTAAATCCGGCATGTAGCACAATTTAAGAAAATATTCTAAATCCCCTTCTTTAAAATCGATCTTTCAGTGTAAAACGTTCGATAACTAGAGGGTGCTGCCGACTAATCATCTCATGCCATCTGAAGGGGACTGCCGACCATATGACGCATCGGAGGGTACTGCCGAATGGAATCTAGGAGGTAGGGCTGGCATTTTCAGCCGAGACAAACCAACCAACCGAGTCCGAGCCGAACCGGAAAAGTTGGTAGCCGACCATATCGGTAACCGAAAGTTTGGTACGGTAGTACCGAACCGAGAGAGAGATATTGGTACAGTATTGGTACTGATTTTTAGACATATATGGTATATCGTACTGAACCGTATATTGTATATATTATTTATTTATTTAAATATATTTTATATTTATCGATCTGAACCGTTGATTATTATTAGTTTTATTTCATATTAAATTATAACCGTTTGATTTTAAACTTTCCAAACCCTAAACTAAAGGGGGTAAAATGTGATTCAGATCGAGCTCTCTCTCTCTGACTCGAACCCTCTTCGAGTCTCCGCATCTCGACCTCTCCTTCAGTCCTTTGAAGTTCGAAGTTCGAACTATCCAAGAATCGAACCCAGAGATAAGAGATTCATGTCCTAGTGTCCTACGGCCGGTGAATTTTCCCTTTGGTTAATTTTTATTTCAATTTTAGCTAGAAGCAAGTGGATTCATTCGATTCATGTTCTAAATTGAGTAATCTCTAAGACTCTAATGCTTTTGTTGTTTTGCATCTTGCTGCCATTAATCTCAAGTGGAATGGGTCTCTGTTGCCGTTAATCTCAAGTGGTATCTGTGAGTTCTGAACCTGTGATTTGTTGCTCTTTCTTTACCAATATGTTCTGGGTTTTCATAGTTTCCCTTCTGTGCTTGGAGGAACAGGAGGACAGAGGACTGTTTGAGTGTTTGACTCTTTGAGACTTTGAGGGAGACGAAGGCAAAGTGACTGCACAATTGAAGGTATAATTCATTAATTCGTATTATGCATAATTGATAATTCTCTGTAGATTTGATTTGCAGCAATTGTGGTAGCACTATGCCAATAACCTTATCAGACGACATACAAGTTGGTTTCTGTCGTCTGATATATTTGAACGACAGATAATGTAAAAACTGTGGTCTGAATATAGCAACATACCATACAAAGTTAGTTTTGAGAATTAAGTTTGTTTTCAAACAACAATTATCTGTCGTCTCGACAAAGGAGATAAATTGATTTCAATTCCTGTCGTAACTGTATTTTTTTTTTTTTTGTGTTTAGACAACATATATCTGCCGTTTTGTCAAAGGAGATAAATTCGCTTTGGATTTTTTCGTAGTTGTTTTTTATTTTTGGGCACAACGTGAAGGGATATATGCCAAATTTTAAAGCTATTTATCTTTCCCGACAAATTTAACCTTTTGAAAACTTTTCTCTTCCGCAGAAACCCTATCCATCTCCCTCTCCCTTAGGCACAGAAGAAACCAGCAGCCCCAACTCAAGACACATACACTCAGCTTTCTCTCTCAAACCCAAATTTCATTTCCTACCCAGATTCATTCTACAGAGCAAGACAGCCAAACATGTCGATCGAAATGCCCAAAGGGCTCCCCTTTTCAGTTGATACATGGAGTCCTTCTTCAAAGAGAAAGAGGCACCATTTCTTAACTCACGCCCACAAAGACCACTCCACTAGGATCTCCTCCCACTTTTCTTACCCGATTTACTCTACCCATCTCACCAAAACCGTCCTTCAACACTACCTCAAGGTTTGTCTTTCAATTTTGATACTTTACATGTTTTTACAATAGCCCATTTCATTTTTTGGGTTAAAGTTTCAATCTTTAATTGGGATTTTGCAGCTTGATGAATCTTTGTTTGTGGGCATTAAAGTTGGGCAATCTGTAGCTATTGATGACCCGGATGGAGCCTTCACTGATACGGCTTTCGATGCCAATCACTGTCCTGGTATCTATCTTTCATGGTATTATGGATTGGTTTCTTATTGCTTTGTTTCTTTTCTTTCTGGATCTGAACCATAGCCGCTTAATCTCCAGTCCTTGACCATTCTTTAGCTGAGGTTAGAAGTTGCTCCGATTTTGGACCCAGAAGCAAAGCACTCTCAGACACCGAGACAAAGCAATGGAGGATAAAACTGAGTCCATTTCATTCAACAAGAGAAGAGCGGAGGGTAACGATAATTGCTTTTTTTCTCTATAGTTAACGATGAAATCTGTAATTGCTTGCATTGGTTTCTGGGTTGTGTTCCTTTCTTTGATTCTGGATAAGTACTATGATTTTATCTCATGTGGATAATAGTTCAAAAGTGACTGACTTTGAGGTAAGTTCAAATGGTAAGAAAGAAGTATTTTCTACTCTACTGTTTGAAAAGTTGCAATCTTTTGTCACATAAGCATGGAGCGTGTGAGGAGAGTATATTAATTGAACAATGAGACAGCCACTTGACCTGAAGAAGTGGAAAATCCGAAAATGTAGTTCCATGTGACTTGGTAGTTACAATAGGCAATGGGATTCTAGGAACCAAGATTGGTGCTTAGGAGTGTGAATGGTTTGTTTTTATGACTTGAACTTTGTGGGGTTGGATATTGGAAAGTTTGGCTTCTACTTTGAAATTTTGTTTTTGGAGTTTAGTTTTGGATTTTCATTTGTTATCTCATCCTACTTCCTTTGTGAAATAAGAATGTTACGATTTTGTGCGATAACTTTTAATTCATATGGATAATTTCAGTTATTATCTATAGACTAGATGACTCTGAAGCTATTTTAATTTATTTTAACTTTGTCTTATGAAGCTCGTATAAATTTTTATGCATGTTGTTGGTGCAAATAAAAGGTGGAGTGGTGGATGTGGAGGAAGGCAATATAAGTTTTGTTCCTTTCTCAAAATCGATCATCTATGTAACAGGTGTGGAATCTTGCTTTGGTCTTTGTGCAATTTGCTATTTTTTCATGCTAGGAGTTTGGATGCCATACTACATAAACTTGTATTTACGAAGAGTTAGAGAACATATACATGGTCATAGTATATAAGCATATTGAAGCAGGTAGTGAACTATGTAAGATTTGCATTCTATCACTGGATGGTTTAGTTGGTTATGAGCTAATTACTTTGTAGGAACGATTACAATATTGGCCTAAAAAGTAAAACTACTCTCTCTAATCATTGTCCGTGTACCTTGTAATTGAAGATGACATGAAATTCTCTGCTTCCCTTGTTACCAATAAGCACTTGACAAATTTTTGTTTTTCCAGAAGCTCTAAACTTCTTCCCCATGTACAGGTATACCCAATGTACAAGGCCTTTATCGAGCCAGATCTTCAAACTGCTCATATAGAAATTATCAACAAGTTCAATCCATTTACTGGATTTCTAAGTCCCACTTACATTTTAAAGGTTAATCTCCATTCCTTTTAGTAAATGTGCTTGTGTTGGTGTTGATTGCTAACCGGAAGTTGTTACACCTGCATCTTCACTGAAAATTTAGTGCACCATATATATTGTAGTCAGTGAAGCCCTTGTCAGTGGATCAAATAAAGGCAGTCTTTACTGAGGAGCATACATAAGCCAAGGAGGAGACCTATGACACATACCTTCTACCACCTGGTGAAGATCCAGAATCTTGCCAATCATATCTTAGGATGCGGGATAAAGATGGGAAATATAGTCATGTTTGAGGTTTGCCTTTCAAAGTTTAGTTTCTGTATTTTGTGTGAGATGAGATATGTTGTGAAGGACTTATTGAGGTCAAAATTATATATAGCCTCAGCCTTAAATGATAAGAGAGTTATATAGCCAAAAGTCAATGTATTTTCATGTACATGATTAGACAGTGTGCTGCATATTTCAGGAGTGGGTGACAGATAATCGATCCATTTGTTATATCACCAATAATAACTTTTGAGGTCAGTGTGCGTTTTCTTGGTGGACTAATGGCTCTGGGATACACAATTGCTACTATCCTTAAAAGAAGCAGTCATGTATTCTTCAATAATGGTTTGGACATGGGTTTACATGAGGAAGGATGATGGAGATTACAAAGCAACAAACACATAACTTGTCTCGCCCCACTCTCAGAGAGGTAAGAAGGCACTTGACCTTGAGCGTGGAGGGTTTTTTTCCTTACTAAATGAACGGCTTTTGCTACTATTATCGATCATTTTAACCCTAGCAGAGTAGTCAATTTCAGGCTGGATTGATTTTACTTTGTTGAAAATTTGGAACAATTGATGTAGTTTGGTCACTTGGTGGCTGATTGAAGTGGTAGTACAATTTTTGCAGTGTTTATCAATGGATATGTTGTTAGTGGTTTCCAGGTTTTTGATGAATATATGGTACAAAGCAATTTCCAGTTTCTATATGAATGGTATATTGTGGTTTATATTTCCAAGTTCTGATGAATGTATGGTACATTATTGTGGTTTCCAAGTTTCTGAATGTATGGTACATTATTGTGGTTTCCAAGTTTCTGAATGTATGTTGCTTCATTAAGAAAAGAACAATATATTGAAGTCAAATTCTGTGGTTGTAAACCAAATCACACAACATAAAGCATAACAACTGAACATCGAACAACAGAATTCAAGCAAAATTCTGTTGTCTGAAACAACCAGAATCCATAGAAAACTCATCGTAGATGTTGTTTGAATAAAGTTCACACAACAGATTTCCCAAATAAACTTCTAAATTTTATACATTCAGTCTACACATTATTGTTGTCTCATATTAGATCAGACAATAGACAAGTGTTAAAGTCTGTTGCTAAAGTTATACTACAACAACATTTGACTGTCGTTCTATATCATATTTAACTACATACACTTACATTTTGTGCATATCTCTGGGCACATTCAAATGACTGAAATATTTTCGGTGTTTGTCGTCTGAGTTACCTTCTGACGTCGAGCTTTAACCGTCGTCTGAATGTCAATCAGATATCAGCTTAATAGACGACAGTTTTTCTGCATATCAGACGATGGGTCAAGTCTATCATCTGATGGGTTTGTTGGCATAGTGTAGGTTTGATTTATGAGTAATAGATGTGTAATAGATACATCTCATCTTGAGAATAAGGATAAATTTCAACAACTAATCACTCTTTCTATTTTTCTTCTGATTCCAAAATTCAATAACATTAAATACTTTTATGTTGTTCAACTAATCACTATCCATAAAATGATGTGTACTTGAATTGATGTCCCACAAGCCCCCTCAATTGTTATGTTCTTCTTAAATTTTAAGTTTGTTTTTCTTACGCTTTTCAGGTGTTGTTCAAATCTCAACAATTCAAGTAATCATCTAATCAAGGGCGGTGTAGACCTGGAGCAACATAGGAGCAGAGCAGTTGGTCGATTTGGAGCAAGAGGTTAGTTTCTTTGCAAAGTTAGATGATGAAAATGTTATATGTTATATGATGAAAATGGTTTGAACTGTTATATATGTTATATGCTCTGTGAATTTTTGTTTATAAGAATTAGCTAGTGAATTGTTTTATATTGTTGCTGTGTTTTTTTTTTTATGTAAGAAGACATGTTTAATGTTTTAGTTATACTTTTATTGTGTTATTTTTTTTCTGTTTATGTAAGAATACATGCTGGTAACTTTAGTGAACTGTTTTATTGTGTTACTGTTATATATATATATGTTTGATGTTTGTATGGGTTTTGTTTCTTTCTTTTTTTTGCAGCTATGGGTACTCAGAGTGGTAACTTGAGTCAGACCAGTAGCTCAAGCCATTCGATCAGTTCTGCAATCAATGTGACTAGTCCTGCAACCTTAGATCATTCCCCTTTAGGACAACCACCTTTAGGTCAAACACTCCCACCTTTAGGTCAAGCTTCAGGTTCAGATGTTGAATCTAATCCTAGCAACTCACAACCCCATGGAGCAGCTTTTGCTGGGCAAAAAAGAAAGGAGCCTGCTAACAAAAGCCCTCTTTGGGCACATTTTACTAGATGTAAACACCCGAACTCAGACCAAATTGATACTTGTTGGTGCACTTGCAATTATTGCAATGAGAGAGTGTTGTGTGATAGTGAAAAGAATGGGACAAGCTCAATGTGGTCACATACTAGGAAATGTGCTAGTCATCCGTTACATGCAGAACCTGATCCCAAGCAAGCTAAGTTGAATAGGGATAATGTGAGTGGAGGAACCACATACCATAATTATAGCCTGAAGAGGTGTGATGATAGGTGCATCGATATGATTATCAAGGATGAGCTCCCTTTTAGGCAGGTAGAGAAAGAGGGATTTATTGCTTTCTGCAAAGAGTTAGAACCTCAATGGCCTGGAATGAACAGAAAGCAGGTTTGCCAAGGGTGTGTTAGATAAGTACAATTTTGAGAAGGCTGTTTTGTTGAGTCAATTGAAGGCAAATGAGACTCGGATTTCAATTACCACCGACACCTGGACACCGATCCATAATATAAACTATTTGGTACTAACTGCCCACTTCATGGATAGTGAATGGAAATTGCACAAAAGGATCATTAACTTTTGTACAATTACTAGTCACAAAGGAGAGGAGATTGGAAGGGTAGTAGAGCAGTGTTTGAGGTAGTGAGAGATCACCAAAGCGTTTACAATCATAGTAGACAATGCTAGTGCTAATGACTTGGCTGTGGCATACATGAAGAGAAGGTTGAAGAGTTACAAGACTTTGATGTTTGAGGAAGAGTTTATACATTTAAGATATGCATGCCACATTCTAAATTTGATAGTTAGGGATGTTCTGAAGAAGTTAGAAGATGGGATTGCTGCTATATGGAACTGTGCCAAGTATGTTAAGAGTTCATCAAGTCGTCTTGACAAGTTCAGGGAGTTTGCTGTTTTGGAACAATGCAGGGCAAATGCCAAGGTTCCATTAGATGTAATCACAAGATGGAACAACACATACCTTATGCTTGAAGCTGCACTCAAGTATGAAGCTGTGTTTGGGAGAATGGCTGAAGAAGATAGCAATTTTAAAGCTTATTTCGACGAAACTGACAGAAATGGCAAAAGCAGGGTTAGACCACTATCTAGTGAGGACTGGAGGAATGCAGAAGCGTTTTGTTTGTTTTTGAAGAAGTTTTATGAAGCTACTGTGAAGCTTAGCGCTTGGAAAAAGATTACTGCGAATATATTATTTTGTGAAATGGTTACATTGCAGACTGAGATTGACAAGGCTGTCATTGCAGAAGACCCGGTTTTGAATAGGGTTGCCACTTCAATGAAGATCAAGTTCAACAAATATTGGGGAAGCTTCAAAGCGGTGAACAAGATAATCATGATAGCTAATGTCCTTGACCCAAGATACAAGCTGCAATGGGCTAAAGTAGCAATGGAAAAAGTCAATGCAAGCTACGAGACAATTCATTCAATACAAGGGGACTTGAAGAAAATATTGTTGAAGATGTATTATGAATACAAAGGCAATGAGGGCAGCAACCAATCTGAACTGTGCGTGGAAGAAGATTTAGGATTGGAAGGGGATGACTTGGAGAACCTTGATGAAGTCAACAAGCAAATAACAAGGGAGAGGATGGCAGAGCAGTCACAATGCATACGAAATGAGCTTGATCAGTATTTATCGGATATGTATGTTAGCCTCCTTGCAAAGAATTTTGAAATTCATAAGTGGTGGAAGGCTAATGCATGAGTTAACCTATCCAGTCCTATCAAAGTTAGCAAAGGATGTTTTTGTTGTTCCTTGCTCAACGGTAGCTTCGGAGAATGCATTTAGTTTGGGATCAAGAGTGGTGGATCCTTTTAGAGCTTCATTGACACCAAAAATGGTGGAAGCCCTTGTTTACACTTCGGATTGGTTAAAATCCGACCCCCCAAACTTCTACAAAGATCCGACTGAAGATGACCTTGAAATGTACCACACTTTGGAGGAACTTGAGAGGGGTAAGCTACTCATATTTTCTTATTATTTATTTTATGAATCATGATATTGTTTTTAACCTCATCTTTGTTATTTTGCAGAAAATGCTTTTAATCAGGGAGTGGAGGGAACAATGACCAATACCAGCTCTACACAAACTGTTGCCTAACAGCCTACATCATGAGCTCTCTTGTTCATTAACTGATATACACAGAAACTGCCTAAAATGGTTCATTGATAGAATTTATAGCAACTGCCAGCATTTTTATTCTTTTCAGTTTTCACTGAATTACTGCCAACATTTTATTCTTTTCAACTAAACTGTGATTGCAGAAAGTTGGAAACTGTGAGTCCATTTTGAGGGAGGACAGCAAGCTAAAATGAAGTGAAGATGAGATGAACTTTGAGTCCTTCAACAGTTTGTTTTCAACTATTGTCCACTTAGTTATTGACATATTGTATCATTTCATTCATTTGTGTGAAGTGTGAACTATGAGTTATTGAATTAGAATTTGTATGAACTATGAAGTGATAATGAGATGATCTCAAGTTGATGTATTGCTTTATTTGCTCATGGTTGAACTGAAGTGATGATGAGTGGAGATGAACTGAAGTTGATGTATTGCTTTATTTGCTTATGGTTGAACTGAAATGATGATGAGATGAAGTGTTTGAACTTTGCTTATTTTTCATTTGCAGATTTGCTTATGGTTGGGCCTTTAAATTCATATGATTATTACAGTTTTTCATTTGCTGGACAGGTTTGGCCGTTTGGGCTATTAAAATTGCAGTTGGGCCGGAGCTAAAATCTAGCCCAATCTTAAATTCAGTTGGAGGCCCAACCAACCGATATCAACCGGATATCTCGGTATACCGAGAAGTTGGTATACCGACTTTTTGGGCGGTAATGCACTATGCCAAAATCCTTACCACACTACACTTTTTAGACAACGAAAAAAAAATTTCCGTTGTGTGATCACTGAAACTGCTTCACACAACAGGTTTAATGAGATTTAGTTGTATAAGGGGGTGGTAAATCAAATTTTTTTGGGTCCAAGATTTGTAATACCCCGAAAAATCTAAATTAAATTCCGTGGATTTTTAGAAATGATTTCACGATAGTGGGAGCAAGTACGAGGCTTGGAGAAGTTGTGGAATTAGTTCGAACGATTAATTTTCGAAAACGAACGTTATTTAGGGGGTCGCGAAAGTTGACTTTTTATACGTTCAAAATTTGGGAAAACTTCCTTCATGAAAGTTGTAGAGCTCGTCGATACGATCACGTGCATATGCGGAACGCAAAAAGCGGAGTTCGTATGAATTAGTTATGATTTTTTGAAAACGTTTCCAATTTAGTATAAATCTTCCATTTTCGGAAATTTCCGAAAATAGTTTCAGAATTTCCGAAAACGTTTCCCAAAATTGATGTCAATGGATCCACCAGCTGGCCCAAAATTGATGTCGATGGATCCACCAGCACCAGTAGGACTAGTGGACCCAAAATTAATATCAATGGATCCACCAGTACCAGGAGAACTAGTTCCCATGGGCACTTGAGCAGCCTGATTGCACCTCTTCATCTGCTTCTCTCGAGCCCTGACTTTCTGGAACCAAAAGTAAATGTTCTTGCCCTCAACCTGTCCATACTGGTTCAGCTGGAGACAGATCTCGTGAATGTGCTCTGTAGTTGGGCACTTAACTCCCTTGTCGTAGTAAAGATCCTTGAGGATTCTTATTTGATCTGGAGTAGGAATCCACCTGGTACGGCTTCGCCAGAGATCCGTGTTGGCACTACTCCCGGCTGCTTGGTTGTTTCCTACATCCTCGATTTGTTGCTGGGTTTGTAGCTCCATTAGTTGCAGAGTTCGTGGTTCCATGGTGATGAGTTGAGAGGAAGTGTAAATTGAAGAACGAAGTTGTTGAGTGTTTGTGGGAGATTGACCTTAGAAGGATTAAGGTTGATGAAGGGGTGTTGGAGATCTGAAAGTTCAGAGGAAAGAAGAGATTGAATCTACCAGATGGAAGAGAAGATCGGGAGGAGAAGGATTGAAATTGATGAAGAAAGGATTTGAGTTTCGAAAGAAAGGCTGAAGGGTTGAGAGAGAAAGGGCTGGAACTCGAGAGAAATTTTCTTTTCCTTTGGAATGAACAGTCGCTTCCTCAGAATGCACCTATTTATAGAACAAGGTGAGCAGAACTCCACCGTTGGATGGACGATCTCTGAGATTCAATCTACGCGTTAGATTAAAGTCAACCGAAAACACGGAAAAGCTGTTGGCGCGTGGAGAGCGTGTAAGGGGACCGAGCGAATCTCGAGACGCTGTGGCAGACAGCTTTCGCCGAAAGTGATCTGCTTTCCGTAAATCACGGAAGAGACGTGTCGTGGCACGTGGAGTGTACCGACAGTTTGTTTTTATTCTATCGCTTATTATAGAATAAATAAAAGGAGTTGCATGGATAGTAACGAGAGCAGCTGGTGCTCTAGTGGTTGAAGAGCAAAGCTCTTGTACAAGAGGTCAGAGGTTCGAACCTTGCCTCTCGTTTATTTTTATTATGTTCGCTTATGACATAATAAGTATAACATTTGTACACATTATATTAAGCACAGCTTGTGCTCCAGTGGTTGGGGACAAAGGTTTCGTGCAGCAGGTTAAGGTTTCGAACCTTGCCTCCCCCGTTATTTTATTTATGTTGCTTATGACATAATAAATATAACACGTGAGCATATATTAATGAAGGCAGCTCTTGCTTTAGTGGTTGGGAGCAAAACCTTCGTGTTCGAGGTCGGGAGTTCGAACCTTACCTCTTACAAATATTTTTGGATCTCGTATATGCTTGATATACGGACGTATATACGGTCTGTACGGTATGCATACGTATATACGGTATACCTACGGTATGTACAATTTCATACCGTAGCCGAGCTGGAAGTTGGTGGGCCGATTGGTAGGCCCAAATAGTAAGCCCAATTGTTCGGCCCAAATGTTAACCCAAATTGGTTCGGGCCGGTTCGAAATGTGGATGGTTTGGTTTCTTCGGCCCAATTGGCCAGCCCTAATGCTTAGCCCAAGGATTGAGCAAGCCCAAGTCATCATCACTGGGTGACATGTTTTATTGGCGTGCTTTTGAGAATGATTTGTTTTGAGTGATGCATCTCTATTGTTGTGTAGAATAGTGCATGCTTAAGTTTTACTATAGAGATTTACCGTGATGCTAATTGAGTAGCGAAACGCTTTGTGGGAGTGTTTACTGTGCTTGTATGCCAGTACAGGATGACGATCTGTGTGAAAACAGCTATATGTGCAATGATCCACGTGATGATTTTGTGTAATTGATGTGGAGTGATGTTGAGCAGTTGTTTTGTGAATTTACATCGTGATGAAAGGATTTAGTGGCCATAGGAATGTATTTTTATACAAAGGGCTGTGGCTTTGTAGATTACTACAACTTTGGGAATGATGGAGATTCGATGGTTAGGTCAACCTTAATCAAGAGGAATTGACTTACGCTTAAATTTCGGGACGAAATTTCTTTAAGGAGAGTGGATTGTAATACCCCGAAAAATCTAAATTAAATTCCGTGGATTTTTAGAAATGATTTCACGATAGTGGGAGCAAGTATGAGGCTTGGAGAAGTTGTGGAATTAGTTCGAACGATTAATTTTCGAAAACGAACGTTATTTAGGGGCTCGCGAAAGTTGACTTTTTATACGTTCAAAATTTGGGAAAACTTCCTTCATGAAAGTTGTAGAGCTCGTCAATACGATCACGTGCATATGCGGAACGCAAAAATCGGAGTTCGTATGAATTAGTTATGATTTTTTGAAAACGTTTCCAATTTAGTATAAATCTTCCATTTTCGGAAATTTCCGAAAATAGTTTCAGAATTTACAAAAATAGAAAAAAACTGCTGCAGCCCTCGTCCCCGCCGGAAATCGCCTCCGATTTTCGTTTGGCCATATCTTCCTCCTCCGGCCACCAATCCTCACCAAATTTCTTCCATTGGCTTCGTATGGTCCTTGCGCACCTGTCTGTGGAAGCCTTGCACGACGGCGCGGCCTGTAGCGGCGGCGGCAAGCTTGGTCCGATTTGAGTTCGATTTTGAGTCAACGCCGATATCTCGAGTTCTAGGCCACCAATCTTCAAGATTCTTGGACTGGTGAACTCAGATTAAGGATCTGAACAAATTTCATGAAGGGATCGAAGCGAGTTGTTGACGTTTTTACGTTGAACGGAGCTCTCACCGGATTCTGGAAAATTTCCGGCAAAACCGTGTGTTCTAGGTAATTTCCGACCACTTCCTTTCGTTTTCAGACTTCATGCTAGTTAGGAAAATGGTTAGGCTTGTTGAGATGAAGAGGAGCAGCCTGGCCCCGACACCATTGGCGGTGGTCGGCGGCGGCTCTGCCCCTAACTCCGGCGGCCCTTTCCGGCCACCTCCGGGGATCAAAAATATGGTTTCTGTACATTTTCAGATTCTATATTTCAATACGATCATTGGATATATTATACGCAATTTTTGAATATCGTATGATTAAGTTATGAATTTTTAAGTTTAGATCGATTTCGATCGTTAGATTTGTGATATGTGAAGTTAGGACCGTCAGATGGACTTGTAGTTTTGATATGATGATCTTATGACTGTCCCAGTGTCTTTGTGTGGTCATGGGCGAAGATCTGACCGTTGGATCTTCGTATAAATGCAAAACAGTGATTAGGGAGGCGATTCGTGAGAATCCGTCCGTCGGATTTTCGTATAAATTTGTGAAGATGTTAGTAAGGACGATTCAGGAAGATCCGACCGTTGGATCTTCGTGATGATTTTTGGAGGGTGATCCTAAAGGCGATCCGTGAGGATCCGACCGTTGGATCATCATTTAATTTCGATCCGACCGTTGGATTGTCGTTTGAGTATGTTTTTGAGTTGTTGGCTAAGTTAAGGTCATGTTTGATTAGGTGATTGACGGTCTTCCTTGGGTGAGCGATTTCGGTGTGTATTGTGTTGAATTGAAGACGCAGCGGGAATATCGAGGTGAGTAAATCGCACATGGTTCATTCACGAACCGAAATTCGGTGATTTTATTTAATTGGGAAATTGTGGAAATTGTTTTATGAAAATAAATATTTGTTTTAAATTATATGGACTTGATCGACTACGGTCCATAGGTAAGGAAAATGTATTTAAACTATAAAAATGAATTTCTAGATTTTATTGCATGTGAACTATAGTTGGTATTAGTGGTCACTCTTGTGTGGGTGACTACGTATATATATATATATTTACGTGGAATATATATTGGATGGTGTGACATCGGGTGAAGTATTGATGTGATTTACTGAGTTATATTTTGAGCATTACCCGTTGGAATATGTGATTTATCTTAGATGTTGTGTTGTCTATGATAATGGGTAATTGAGTAAAGTGCGATAGTTGAGTCGTTGAGATGAATTAAATGAGGAGTCGAGTGAATTGAGGAAAGCAGTCATTCGTAAGGTGAACCTTGGCCCAGGTGACACTTTACGATACAGTTAGAGCTCTAGTCTGTCTGCCATCATACTGCTTGGGGGATAAACGAGTTATCATATGCCCTTGGGTATGACATGACATACTGAATGGGGTGATTAATATAATTAATCATAAGTCTGTAAGTATGATATACTGAATGGGGTAATTAATATAATTAATCATAAGCCTGTAAGTATAATATACTGCATGGGATGATTTATATAAATAAATCATAAGCCTGTGAGTATATATTGAGTAAGAAGTTGTTTATTTTTGAGTAGTCATGATGAGATGTGAGTTGATTGATGCTTGAAGTGACGTTATACACTTCAATTCTTATGCAAAACAAAATTAAAATGTGCTTGAGTTGATTGTGTTACTTTAAATCGTGCAATCCTTTCATTTACTCATACGAGCTTTGCAAAAAGCTTACCGGGTTTGTATTGTTGCAATCCCGGTACACTATTCAAATGGTGTAGCGGGTAATCCTGCAGGTCAGGAGAATCAGGGCGGTGATCGAGCGAGTTAGAGTATTTGTTATAGTTTTACAGCATTTGTAATAGTGAGGTGAGTTAAGCTCATTGAGCCTTACAATTTGATTTGGTGAGAGTGTGTTGTAATAAATAACTTGAGGATTTGATTTATTGTAATATTGAGAGGTGTGAAGTGTGGTTGTTTGTGAGGAAAAAATTCAGGACGTTAATTGTAATTGTTATTATTCATGTTTCGGATTTGAATTGATTATTCAAAATTCGGGGCGTGACAAGATTATTGTACAACAGTTATAAGGATTTGTCTGTTGTCTGAATGAAAAAAAAATTTCCCCCTCACCTTGCTCAAATTTGGGTCGAAATTTTGACTCACCTTGCACAACAGTATAGTTGTATATGTTGTATGAGAGTAAGTTGCAAAATAACATACAACACATTTTTTTGTTTCCGTTGTGCAAGTTTGGAAGAAAATCACATGTACCCCAAAATGTGAGTGAGTAGCCCCAAAAAGGCCAATATTTGAGTGAAATGCTGGTACACGATAGTAAGCTCCTACAACGGAATGACTTATTTTTGTTGTATGAATGTGCGATGGTAATCCTAGGCGGGAAAAATGAGTTTGTCCCTTTGCACTAGGCGGGAGATTTGCTAGTTGGATCTCTAAGCTGAAGTTTCATTGTATATTATCAGACAACCAAAATTATTTTGTGTGTTGTCTGAATTGGTTATACACATAAAAAACTAAACTTAAATGCACTTTGTCTACCACACTCTGACAAGAATTAATAGGGCATATTGTCTCCCATCTTCGACAAAACAGCAAAACTTAAATGTACTTGGTCGTTTTCAACACTGGGGTAGCTAGTCTTCGACAAAAACCGGAAAACTCATATCTCAAAGCAAAACCCCCGCCGTGTTCTTCTCTTTACGGATCGAACCCATCTTCATCTCCAAACCCATCTTCTTCTCATAACCCATCTTCTTAGAACACCATCTTCTGAAAACACGAGATTAGGGTTTTCAATTTGGGGATTTGGAGGAGGAGGAAAAAGGGGGAGGGGGGAATTTCTCGGTACATTAATCGATAAATCTGGATGAAGAAGATGAGGAGGAAGACGAAGACTCAACAATAACAAGAACAACGAGCTGGGTTACTTGGAACAGTAGCGGAAGAAGATCATCGTTGATATCCTCTGCCCGAGGTGGTCTGTTTGTCAAGGTAAAGTTTGGAATTGGGCAAAAATACTTGAGCTGCATGTGTTTGAATTCTATTTTTGTTTCGTTTAGGAATTTGGGGTGAGTGCGACTTCCTTAATTGGTACTGCATGTGCAATCATTCATATTCTTCTCTTTGGTTGTTCTAACTTTACCTTGTTAGATGATTGTCAAGTCCTCCGATTTCTGTCAGGTGTTAAAGAGATGGGTATATTTTCAAATGTAAATGTTAGTTGTCCAAAAGTGGGTGCCATCTTTGTTTGGTGAAAGACCATTCTTTTTACTCTGTTAATTCTTGGTAGATTATACTTATTTGATCGTTTTGTTAATTGGTTTGTGGACTTTGTGGTTAGTAGTTGTTTATTGAATTGTTGGAGAAATCTTTTCTTTATTATGTTTTGTATGAACAACCTGGTTGTAATTTAGATATGGATTAAATTCAGTTTACCCCCCTGAACTTTGGGCCTAAAATCAGACTGGTCCCTAAACTTTTTTTTTAATCAGATTGGTCCTTGTACTCTCAAACAACATCACCCGAGTCCAAATTCTCCAAATGTGACGTCATAGGCTGAGTTGGACCCGACAAGGGGGCCCACACTTCAGCTTTTTAATCCCTGAAAGAGGGCATAATGGAAATTTCCATTTTAATATAATTTCTTTTCTTTTTTTTTCTCTCTCTCTCTCTCTCCCTTCTTCTTCTTCTTCTAATCTATATCGCCGAAACCTCTTTCTCAGTCTTTCCCTCATCTTCTTCCTCCACCTCCACCACCACTTGATCTCCCTGATCCACCTTCACGCCGAAAACCTCCGACGCCATTTTTTCGTTGTGCCCAAAGCGATTTAGAGACGACTACCAAACCAAACCACCACAACCACCGTAGGAGGAGGAGGAGGAGGAGCGATCGGCTATGTCGGAAGGAAGCGGAAGCGGAAGCGTCGTCGGCGGAGGAGGGGGGTGGGATTTTCAATTGCCGGACGAGATCATGGCGGTGTTTCCGAGCGACCCGTACGAGCAGCTGGATCTGGCGAGGAAGATCATGTAGATGGCGATAGTTGCTGGGTTTCAAATCTCGAAGCGGAGGTCGGGAGGCTGAGGCAGAAGCTGAATTTGGACGCTGGGTGGTCAGCTGTAGACGCGGGGTGGGCTGCTGCAGGGGAGGAGGATGCGCAGGCCGGTTGTGCGCAGGAGAAAAGGCCAGTATGGGTTGGCAGCACAGCAGCAAGGGATGGGCGGTGGTGGGATGTGCGCGCAGAGGCTAGGCGAGAACGAGGATCTGGGCTCCTCCGTCGCCGGCGTAACCTGAATTGCTCCAATCCGATATCTGTGCAGGTTCCGGTTCTAGTTTTCGGAGCTCCTTGGATTGGGGTGTGGAAGATCTCGCGAGTGTGAGGATCTGAGGTTTGTGATGATTTGAAGGATTTTGGTGTGATGATCTGACGGTTGGTGAGAAATTTCAGTTTGGTGTTACGGCGGTGGTCGTCGATATAGAGGAGGAGAAGAAGAGGGGGGGGGGGGGGGAGAAAGAGTAGAGAAAAAATAAAAATAAAAATTAGAAATTATATTAAAATGGAAATGTCCATTTTGCCCTCCTTAAGGGCTTAAAAAGCTGAAGTGTGGGCCCCCTTGTCAGGTCCAACTCAGCTTATGACGTCACATTTGGAGAATTTGGACTCGGATGATGTTGTTTGAGAGTACAAGGACCAGTCTGATTAAAAAAAAAGTTTAGGGACTAGTCTGATTTTAGGCCCAAAGTTCAGGGGGGTAAACTGAATTTAATCCTTTAGATATTCTTGTTGTCTGTTGGTACTTAGTAAATCTTCTTGAGTGGAAACCTATGTATGTGTGTGCATTGAATGAAACAAGTGTAGATTTTTGTTGTCGTTCTGAAGTTGGTTTTGGTTTTCGAGTTGCAGGGAGGAATCGAAGTTCTAAGAACAACAAATCTGGGTCGAAATTTGCTTCTGATTCTAAAAGTGGATCTCGAAAGAAAATTGAATGTCAATGTTGTAGGATACCATTCCCCTTTTGTTGAACTTCAGGTGTGTTTTTTTGACTCAAGGATTATTCGTATTATGAGCTCAAATTGCAGTTCGTTTTGTAATGTATACTACACAGTGTTTGAGAGCAAAAGAACTGAACTTTTTTAGAGGTAGACTTATGAGAGTGAAACTGGTTTTCCTGTTTTTTTTTTTTTTACATATAGTAATTAAGTTAAAAGTATAAATAAACCGCCTTGTGTTCTGTTCTTGTAATCAAGATATGTAATTGAAGTACATAGTAATGTGAACTGGTCAATGAGGGTGGCTTATATGTTGAGTTCTTTTCCCACTTTTGACAATGTGAATAACTTTGATAATGCATTGAGTTTTGGTGAAGTATTGATGTAGGGATTTCAGTTCTCTATTAATTTAGTCTGGATATGCTTTTGGTTTATACAAAACAGGAGTATTTAATTTTGAAGGTCCGCCTTAAATTCTCGGCTCCATGTTTTGGTTTTGGTTTTGCTTTTAACCACTGCTTTTGTTGTATAGGGTTTTATCCATTAGAGTTGGGAGATTGAAGCTGGCTAGAGTTAAGCAAGAGTATTGCTGGGAGCTTAACTGGTAAGGTTTTCTGTCAAAAATGATTCTTTGTATTCTTTATATCATTCATAAAAAATGGTTGTGTTTTTTTATGATCTATGTTGTTTGTTTATTGAAATAGGCTGCTATATCTCTGTGAGGGCAGTAAGCTTTTGTAGAAAACAATAAAATATTACATCAAACTAAGTGTGGAGCATGTTTATTAGTTGGGAAAATGTTGTCCAAACATTTTGGTATGGTTTGACTTGGTGTCTTATGGTTATGCATTGATCTGCATTTACCATGATTAATTAATGCATTTTGAATATATAAGATAGGTAGGCTACTAGAAGTTTATTAAAAGAGATGCATTTCGTCATATCCATATATTTATGCTAATTGTTGTTTAGATCATGTATTGACTGAACTAATTTGATGTTGAGTATCTATATATTTCTGAGCACAGTTAAGGTACTTTTTGAATGAATTTTTGGTCGAACAATTTTGTTTTTGTTAACGTTAGAGATCCGAGGGGCCTCTAGTTAGCTTTAGAGAGAGAGGGAGAGAGAGAGAGAGAGAGAGTGACACAAGATGTATAGTGGTTCGTCTCCCGCCTTAGCGGGAAACTACGTCCACTTGAATGTTACACTAGTGTGTTGAGCCTTGCGGCCCAAGGGGATTACAAAAGATGTAATGGGATGGTGTTTAAGTGAGAGGAGGCATTCCTTTTATAAGTGAAGGAATGCTTCTCCTTTACATTTTCTTAGATGTGGGATGACTAAAATCACTATTCTAGTCTAGAAAAGCATATTGTGGAGGCAACTTGGCAAGGCCGGGAAGGTGGCTTCCCGGCGACCGATTTGCGACTTCCGGATACCGTAGCGTAGCTTGAACATAGGGCCACAATATGCATGTCTCGGTTGGGCCTCACCATGTCTTGTGGGTGTCCCAAAGAGGGTGTTACTTATGCTTGGTGATGTAGTAAACTAGTCATGCTAGTAGGTATCTACAGTTTTTTAGTTCTCTGACATGTAAATTGGTTTATATAGATGCTTTGCTTAGTCACTCGATATCGGAGTATATATAAATGCAAGTTGCTGTCTTTTTTAAATGGTTTGGTAAATGTAGGTCTGGTTTGTGTTATAAATTAGTTTCGTGTAATGTAGATGGATAGGTCATGGATGCATGCTGATAGGAGGTCTTATGAATATAAGCTAGGAGTGAAGGAGTTTTGTCAGTTTGATGTTGATAATGCTAGAGACCCTAATCGCATTTGTTGTCCTTGCACAAAATGTGGAAATGTGAAAGACTTTTCTGCACAAGTGATAAAGGATCACTTGTTTCTAAATGGGATAGACGTAGGTTATGATAAATGGACAGAACATGGGGAGGTTATGGTACAGTCAGAATCAGATAGTGATATTGATAGCGCAGAGACAAAGGGTGTTGAATCTGAATCTGTGGAGGGTAATGTGGGGGCAGATTATGAAGTACAATTAGATAGTGATGTGGAGTTGGAAGGCAATGAGAATGATGAGCTTTCAACTGAGTGTAATGAATTCAGGCAGTTTGTAGAAGATGCCAACAAACCCTTATACCCTGGTTGCAATAGGCACACAAAGATGAATGTGTTGGTTAGGCTTTACAACTTGAAAGCGAAGCATGGTATGAGTGATGCAGCATACTCCGACTGGTTGATTGCCTTTGCTGAATTTCTGCCCATAGGAAACGAGATACCTGCCTCTGTGTACGAGGCAAAGAAGACTTTGAGTGCATTGGGAACGGATTACACCAAAATACACGCTTGCCCGAATGACTGTATTCTATATAGAAAACAGTATGCTGATGAAATGTGTTGTCCTACATGTGGTATTTCTAGGTGGGAAGTCTGCAAAAACAAAAAAGAAAGGGAGGGAGTACCTGCAAAAGTGTTGTGGTACTTTCCACCGATTCCTAGGTTCAAAAGAATGTTTCAATTGATTGAAACATCGAAGAGTTTAACTTGGCATGCCACCAACAGAAACCAGGATGGCTTAATTCGGCATCCTGCAGATTCTGCATCTTGGAAGTTGGTAGATGATAAATGGCCAGATTTTGGTAATGAGCCACAAAACCTACGGCTTGCATTGTCATCAGATTGGTTCAATCCCCATAGTTCCTTAAGTAGCAAGTATAGTTGTTGGCCCGTTATTTTGGTAACCTATAATCTGCCTCCATGGTTGGTAATGAAGAGGAAACACATGATGCTGACCTTATTGATATCGGGCCCTAAACAACCGGGAAACGACATTGATGTTTACCTTGAACCGTTAATAGATGACTTGAAGCTGTTATGGGAAGGGGTGAATGGATTTTACGATGCCATTAAGAATGAAACTTTTACCCTTAGGGCTTTACTGTTCTGGACAATCAATGATTTTCCAGCTTATGGTAACCTTTCAGGAAGTATAGTGAAAGGCTATAATGCATGCCCTATTTGCCTTGATAAAATAGAACCTACAAGGCTAGTTCATGGAGGAAAGATGGCCTACACCATTCATCGGCGGTTTTTAGGAAGACACCATCCTTATCGAAAGCTAAGGGTTGTTTTCAATAACCGGCCAGAACATGCAACAGCTCCAGTGCCGTTGAGTGGAGAAGAATTGTTGAGGAGGTTGGAGGAGGAAGTTCCACAGTGGCCGTTTGGAAAAAAAAAAACCTCCTCCTACTTATAGGGGTGCTGAGGATGAAACCAGGCCATGTTGGAAGAAGAAGTCGATATTCTTTGAGCTTGAATATTGGAAGTATCTCCCTGTTAGGCACTGCCTTGATGTCATGCACATTGAAAAAAATGTGTGTGATAGTCTAATAGGGACGTTGTTGAACATTCCCGGAAAAACCAAGGACGGACTGAAAACTCGTTTGGATTTGGCGGAAATGGGTATAAGGCAACAACTGCACCCAAATCTAGATGGTCCAAAAAAGAAGCGCTTGCCATTGGCAAGCTGGAACCTAACAGTAGATGAAAAAAAATGTATGTGTGGATCATTTCATGGCATGAAGGTTCCTGAAAACTATTGTTCAAACATTTTAAGCCTTGTTTCAATGGATGATTTGAGGCTGACCGGACTTAAGTCCCATGATTGTCATGCCTTAATGCAACAGCTACTCCCAATTGCTATCCGAGGGGTGTTGGAAAAACCGGTCAGAGTTGTAGTAATCAGGCTTTGCCTTTTTTTTAATGAAATTTGCAGCAAGACTATAGATGCTTCAAGGCTTCCAAAAATACAAAGTGATCTGGTCGAAACTTTGTGTGAGCTTGAGAAGTATTTTCCGCCATCTTTCTTCGACATAATGGTTCATTTAACAGTCCACTTGATTAGAGAAGTTGAGCTATGTGGACCGATTTGTTTTCGATGGATGTACCCTTTCGAAAGGTATATGAAGGTGTGCAAGGGCTATGTTAGAAGTAAAAGGCATCCGGAAGGGTGCATTGCTGAGTGTTATATAGCTGAAGAGGCGGTTGAGTTCTTAGCTGAACTTCTCCTTGATGACAAGACTGTTGGCATCCCAAAAGAAAACTACATAGTTGACAAGCCTACCTCTGGTGCAACTGTTGAGTCAGTTTATGGCAAAGAATTTCAACAAGCTCATCTATGCGTGCTTCAAAACACTGATGAATTTAGAAGCTACTTTTTGTAAGTCAATCATTAAATTCTGTTTTTTACAGTTTTGTTTATTTTGTTGTTCTAATGCTTATACACTAACACTTTACAAATATTCTTGTAGGGAACACACGGAGCATTTGAAGAGGGAGTTTCCCAAGTACAAAAAGAATAAAAAATGGCTGGTGGACAAACAAAACATGACTTTTGCCCAGTGGGTGAAGGAGAGGGTAAGTATTCTCCATTTCATGTATATAATTGTAGATAGAAATGTTTTGGATGATTTGAGCACAGAAATGTTGACTGTTTTATTTTATTTTGTAGGTTGAATCACAGCTTGCAGAACCAGGTTGTGACATCCCCGAGATTGTGAGGTGGCTAGCAGATGAACCAAGCAATGAAGTCCCGAAGTTTAGTGGTTACCTAATAGGGGGGTGCAATATAACAATAAGTTTCGCGATGATCTTCGGTCGACACAAAGTAGTGGGGTTTATTTGGTTGCCAAAACACCTCAAGTAGCTAGTGCTAGGGACAAAAACCTTATTACTGAAGACATGAGCTTCTATGGGGTGATTGTCGAAATTTGGGAGCTTGACTATGGTCATTTTAGGGTTCCTATTTTTAAGTGTGATTGGGTAGAGAATCAGAAGGGTGTTAGAGTAGATGATCTTGGGTTCACTTTGGTTAATCTGAATAGGAAAGGTTATCTAAACGATAGTTTTGTTTTAGGAAAAAGTGTGGAGCAAATATTTTATGTTGAAGACCCTGTAGATCGTAGGTGGCATGTTGTGGTGAGAGTCCCAAAAAGAGACTACCATGATTCTGTTGAGGATGATGATGTTGGGGACACCATTCTTTCTCACCCCCCCCTCCCCCCCATCGCAACTAAAATGCCTACTATTCAGTCACTTGATAACTCTCCGGATGAGGAGCCAATGGGTTATAGGCGTGCAGGGGATGAGGATATAGTAGTTGAGGGAGAGTAGTTCACATAGTAGTATTCATGTAATTTATAATTGTCATGCGTAAAGGATATTTGGCTCACTAAATGTGTGTTCAACGTTGGTTATTTTCTGTTAAGTTTAATGTACCAAGTTAAAGTTTATGTTATTTTAATTACTCTTACTTTCTGCTTCAATTTGTGTTAAGTGTTTGTTATTTTAATTACTCTTATTTTCTGCACTAATTATGTGTAGTAATATGTGTTAAAGTGTGTTATTTTAAACACTTGCAGATTTATGTACTAATATGTGGTAAGTGTTTGTTATGGAAATGACTATGATTTTTCTGTTTTGCTGTACTAATGGGGCTAACATTTGTGTAGATAATGGCGGGATCACAATCTGCTAGTGTATCGAAGAAGACAAAGTCGAAGGAAAAACGTTCGAAGCCTAAGAAGACCAAGTCTTTGAAGTCACCAACAACATCTTCATTTTCTGATGGATCTCACTCAAATAAGGGAAAGTCCAAAAAGAAAGAAGTTGAACCAACCGGGGGACTAAAGTTGCTGAAGCGGCATGCGGTGACTATGTCACGCATTACAAGCCGCAAGAATCGTACACAGAAGAAGGTTGTTTTATTTAACCGAAAAGGGACCCCTTGTGGGAAGGTGGCTAAGCAAATACAAAGCTACATTGGTGTATTGGCAAGAAGGAAGGTACCGCCAATAAGGGAAAACTGGAAAGCGGCAACTGATGAAGAGAAGAACAAAATCTGGCAACGTGTTCAGGTATACAAATCAGTCTCAGTTTTATTAAGAATTAAAGGTGCAGTTAGTTAGTTTGGTATAATAGTGTTCATTATATTGTTTCAATTTTTCGTTATTTTCTGAACCTTGAACTGATATTTAGCAACGAAACACGCACAGGTTCCATTTTTGATTGGTCCTGAAGCTAAAAAATTGGTCTTGGAATCTGCTGCAACGAAGTGGAGGCAATTCAAGTCTCTACTTACTTCCAAGTACATTATCCCCTATTTGGATGACCATGAAGCCTTGCGATATCCTCCGGATGATTATCCTTTCATATCCTTGCTGACCATTGGACAGAATTTGTGAAAATGCGGACGAATGCCTCATTCTTGGTATAAATGCACTTCTACTAAAATCATTTAGTTGTACAAATATCAAATGCAGTTATGTATATATAGACTTCTCATTTAACTAAGTATCCCTATTTTGCAGGAAAAGCGTCGTGAGCAACAATAGAGGCGCAACTTGAATAAGTATCCTCATAGAATGTCACGTAAGGGATATGCAGGGTTGGAGGATGAGTTGGTTAGTGAAACTGTTTTCTACCTTACTAGTGTGGAGTTTACACCATGCGTAATGCATGCATTAACTATTTCACTTTGTAGGCTACCGGAATGAGTGACGAAGAAGTTGATAGGGCCACTTTGTGGATAAAAGGACGACAAACAAAGGATGGCAGTTTCAAGGATGAGGAGTCAAAAAATACTGCTGAAAAGATAGTAAGTCCAATATAGAAAGCCTATTATGTATGTATAAGGTTTCTGAACATGATATGTGATGATATTTCCTACTCTAAACTCTCAGGCAAACTTGAAGAGAAAGGTTGCTAGTGGAGAACTAAATGTTGAAGGAACAAATGATGTCTTGACATTGGCTTTGGGGACTCTAGAGCATGGGGGAAGAGTGCGGGGAATAGGTGGTTTTGTCACTCCCTCTACTTACTTCCACCTCCCTAAACGTAGAAAGGAGAGCATAGAAGCTACTGTCAGAGTTAGTGTGCAGAAAATATTGTTAGAGGAGAGAGAGAAGATAGTAGAGGAGGCAAGGGAGAAGATACTAGAGGAGGCAAGGGAGAGGATAATTAAGGAAGCGAAAGAAAAAATACTTGCAGAGGAGCGGGCTATGTGGGAGGCTAAGTTTGCTGAACTTGAAGCAAAGGTAAATGGAAAAGAAGGTGCAACTATTCAGCCACATGCATCTGGCCAAGGAAGTTTCTCAAAGACAGTAGATGAGATTGCTCAAGAATCGGATAAAGCTCCGTTGGAAGAAGTAGCGCACAATGTGGATGGAACTAAAATCAGAGCATTTTTGAAGCAATGGAAAACAAAACCCTCATGCATAAAACGAAACGGACAAAGGTGGTTAAGGAAGGTAGGTTGGATAAACGTCTTTGCTCCAAGGGAGGTAATGAGTTTCCCAAGTTGGTTGAGAAAGTAGTTATCAACCGTGATGATGTCACTGAGGCTGTTGAAGAAAATGTCAATCTGACCAAGGAGCCGGAGAATGAGGAGGGGGTAGAATACGTGGATTTGACGATGTGTCCACCCACATCAAAGGTAATTTGGTTTTACTTAACGCCAATACTGAATTGGAAAAGATCAAAGTTCAATTATCAAAGCTAAACCAGTGGGTCATTTCATGATTTTTCAAAAAAACTGTACTTGTTTTACTCTCAGTTTTTGGTAGCTTAAAGGTGAATCTTCAATGATCATTTTGAACTTGGTTTCGTGAAAAACGGAGCTGAAGTGAGTCCGTTATGCTATTTTTAACTTACTGCACTGTTTCAGAATTTCTCATGTAATTAGCTTTTCTGTCACGCCCCATATTGTTTGACAATTCATTTCAAGTGCAAATAGCATGAAACTCTGGAAAATAGTATCTTTGAATGTCTACTTGAAATCTGGAAAGTTGTGCTGCAAATCGCAGAAACAATAGTTGTTGGTGAATAACTGTTATTCCTGTTTCCAATTTTTTGAAACTGTCTCAAGCTTGCAGCTTATTGTTACAAACAGCTATAAATCTTGTTTTTTTTTGTCTACATTGTAGTCAAAGGTAGCTGAGGTTGAATGCAAGTTGGCAATAGGTTCTGTTGAACATATTGTTGCTTGTGCCACTGTTATGGAGTGCAAGGATCCTTCCCAACTCGTTCATGGCACTCCACTAGGGGATGGCAATGTGCGCGTTTCTATCTATGCCGCGCCTGAGGAGAAAGCAAAAGTGCCATTTCCTGTGAAAGATGAAATTGAAACAGTGAAGCAGGCTATGGGGAGTTGGGTAGCATGGCCTAAACACCTAGTCATAAAATCACATCTCAAGGTAAAAACTCAGTCTAATTCAATCTATAGATACTTTGGTAACATTCAATTGTTTATAGAAATTCACATAGCTTTAGATATGCAGCATATATTTATGATATATACCTCACATTTATTTTCTTATTGTAGAAACCTCCCAAGGATAGTGCTGAAAAGAAGAAGAAAAGGAAAGAGATAGGGGAAGAGGACTCGGAGATTGAATTTGGCTTGGCTAAATTGGCACCATCATTACCAGCTTCATTGAAGATGTTATGTTTGTGGGGTGAAGATGCATTCAAAGATGGGCATACAATCAGCTTCTACATGGAGCCTGAAGTGTTTGGATTTTCTCGCAAGACTTATATATTGGGAAAAGATGTTCGGCGACTGACAAGCATGAGGGAATTAACTGGAACTTGCATTGTAGTGTACCAGAGGTAGAAAATATGCAGTACTGTTATTATATATATATATATATATATATATATATATATATATATATATATATATATATTTTTTTTTTTTTTTTTTTTTTTTTTCTTTCTTTCTCCCCAATGCCTTGATAAGAAATGCAGTTGCTGAAACTTACTGACTTGGTGTAAATGTTTGTTATCAAGTACCTCTATGATCAGTTGAAGGCTTATAAAATGCTTGACATGGTTGCATTTGTTGACCCTTCACTTGTTGGTGCTGTGGGGTGTGGGAATGGAACTGTCAGGTCCCAACACATCAAAGATAGGCTTGCAACTGCTAAACCAGGACAGATGTTCATGTTGCCATTTAACTCGGGGTAAGTTCACGAAGGTTTGCAAACTTTCATAAGTAACTTGTGTCTGAACAAAAAAATTTAGTGTTCAGGATATATGACATTTTGCATGCATGTAGTGATCATTGGACTTTGACACTTGTTGATCCGGACAAACAAAGCGCCTATTTTATGGACCCGCTAAAAAGACGCTTACGTATAGGAGATTGGATGTCTATCGTGGAAACGTAAGTCGCTTGTTTACATATTGATCACACATGCCTCAATTTTATAAAATCTGTTGAATACACTTGTTGCCTCCTTCCCTATATGGTACATCATCGATTATATTGTTGTTTTGGTGTAGTGCTATGCGTATGTATAATGCTGAAAAGAAAAGGCAAGGCCGGAGTTCAGTCCAATGGAAAAATTTGGTTGTAAGCTTCACTACTTCTGATTTTCAGAAAACAATGTTTCATTTTGTCCGATTTCACTTCTTGAGTCATTTGATTGTGTTTAGGGCATTCCTCCCCAACCTAGCAACAAGGAGTGTGGATACTTTATCATGCGATACATGAGAGATATCATTGAGGATAAAGACATGTCATTATTTCCTACGAAGGTATCGACATATATATATAGCTATAAATATAGTCACTTGACTCAATTTCTCAGAACTTTGTTATTATGTCCATGCCTTATTCACCAAAAAGTTTGGTCACTAATCCTTTTGATATAATAAACTGATTTCAGTGGGAGAGGAGAGGCAGCAACCAATACACCCAAGCAGATATTGATCAAGTGCGAAATGAGTGGGGGAAGTTTGTTGTCAACACATATGTGCATGAGCCTTGAAGTAGCGCGCTTGTTGCTAGTACAATTTTGATAAGGAAAGCATCTTTTTTGTGCTTCTCTGCTGGTACATTGTCATGCACCATGTGGCATGTTTTGGAACAATACATATATGTGTATCAGCTTTTTGATGTCCCAAGTAGATGGGCATGCACTAGAATTCTTTTCTTGTTTAAAATGTTGGTTTTCTTATTTGGAAATGCACCTCTTTTGCTTTTGAAGTTTAAAGTATTGGTTAGATTACTCATTTGATGGTTTCCAATATTCGTGTTTGATGGAGTACTGTTCATTTGGTATAAATAGACGAAATGAATGCACAATCTAATTCAGGAATGGGATGTTCAAATGATCACACAACAGAATATCTATAATGTCGACTGCCCGTTGTCTGAATGGCCGAAAATGGGGCAGAAACTGATTGCCATCATTCATATCACACATCGGTTTTTAACAAATCAGTGTATTCTAATTTCTACTCACACAACAGAAGCAACTAAACTCAGTTGTCCTAAACATTAATCATACAACAGAAGCAATTGAACTCTGTTGTCCAAAAACTAAATCAGACAACAGTTGCAATTGAACTCCGCTGTCCCAAATGTTGATCATACAACAGATATAGTCCAAGCACTGAAGTTTAAGGATCAATCAGACAATACAAAAAATAAAAATATGTTGTCTGATATGGTTAACATACAACAGCTTGAAACCACGCACTGTTGTCTTAAGGAAGCGCTTCAACTGCTGCGCAGCTGCGCATGGCATCTTCCGAGCCATCTGTCGAGCCATCACACAACAGTTATACCACATACCCATTGCCTGTTTGTTTATCAGACCACTGTGTTCCACCGTTGTCTGAATTTTCAATAGACAACGGCTCGCTCTACAACTGTGGCACTCCAAATCAGACAACAGTTTATGTGTGTCGTCTGATACGTTTTTTGGCATAGTGATGGTAGCCTGTTCATACCTACACTAGCAAGCTAGTTCTCTACATCACCAAGCATAAGTAACACCCACTTTGGGACATCCACAAGACATGGCAAGGCCCAACCGAGACATACATCGTGTAGCCCTATGTTCAGGCTACGCGGCGGTATCCGGAAGTCACAAATCCGCCACCGGGAAGCCACCTTCCCGCCCCTGCCAAGATGTCACCACAACATAGCTTTCTACATGCTTCTAAGCTTTCTATACTAGAATTATGTGAAAACTTATCCCACATCGAAGAATAAGTATAGGAAGGGCATTCCTTCATCTATAAGAGGAATGCCCCCCCCTCCCACAATGAGAGATCCCATTACATCCCTTGTAATCTCGTTGGGCCGCAAGGCTCGACACACTAGTACACATTCAAGTGGATGTAGTCTCCCGCTCATGCGGAGGCGAACCACTATACATCTTGTGTCAATCTCTCTCTCTCTCTCTTTCTTTATTTAAAGCTAACTAGAGATCTCCACGGATCACTAACGTTAACATTGGCGCCGTCTGTGGGAAGCCAACACAAGGGCTTCGTCACCTCCCATAAGCTAAGTCTGCTTAGCGGAGCTTGAAGAAATTCCTTCCTTCTTTGAGTTTATGTTTGAATTAATGTTTCTTGGCGGCAACTAGAGCAGAGTGTGCAGAAATTTGCACCTTGCGGGCTGGTCAACACGTGGTCAACGCCCAGCGGAGTTGGTCAACGCCCATGGAATGGTCAAAACTTGCAGAAACTGCTCAAAACACCAACGTATGAGCTGGTCAACGCCCATCAGGGCTTGGTCAACGCTGGCACCACCAAAAAAAAAAAAAAAAAAAAATCTGGGCGGCCAAATTTTCTCTGGACACCTAGAAATCTTCTCTGGGCACCCATCCAGTTTTCAAAATTCCCGCCAGCGACAACTCCAGTCAGCGGAAGGGCGACCTTGGGCGCTCCAATCAGCAGGAAGCTCCAGTCGGCGGCAGAGCTCCAATCAGAGGCGAAGTTCCAGTCAGCGACAACCCAGTCCACCGGGGCCTTCCGCTTGCGTCAAACCGCTGGCAAAACATCACCGCTGAGATTTACCGCTGGACAACCACTCCTCCGGCAACACTCTCTGCCAAGCCCCCCGCTCAGTTCCGAGTCTCCGCCCAACTCTTGCGTCTCCGCCGGACTGCGATCTCCGCTGCACTTCGCTCCGCTGAGCTAGCTCTCCACCATGCTCCGCCGAACTCCCCCGCTGGGAATCATCAGCGGCACACCACCGCCCAGCTCACCATGCTCCGCCCAACCTCATCCGCCGAGCTCCAGTTCCCCGCTGAGCTCCGTGGTTTCCACTGGCCATCAGCGCTCAGCTCCTCCGCTGAACCTAGTGCTCCGCCTCTAGCTAGTCCTCCGCCGGACTGTGCTCCAGGCACCAGCACTCTCCTCCGCCGAACTCGGCATCTCCGCCAACCGCTACGCAGCAACCGCCACTCTTTAAGGCTTCCGCCAGACTCCGTCCGACGGAGAACCATCAGCGGCACTTCCTCCGCTCACTGCACCTCCGGAGCTCGGCTCGATGCCGGCTCTGCTCCGCCAGCAGCTCCGCCCAACTGAACAGCTCCGAAAGCTTGCACAGCTAGTCCGCTTGCTGACTGCAGATCCGCTCGCTGACTGCAGCTCCGCCAGGCTGCAACTCCGGAGCTCCACCGCTCCTCTCTGGCCACCCATACATTTTTTCTTCACACCCATGGCCTGCAGCTCACTCCTTCTCAGCTCCGCCGGCAACCTCAGTTCCGCCGTACTCATGTTCCGCTGAACTCTCTGCCGAGCTCCGAGTCGGTGCCGAGCTCTATGCCTCCGCTGAACCCATGTTCCTCAAGCATCAACTCCGGTCAGTGGCTCCGCTAACCACAGTCAGCGACATCTTCTTCCACCAGCAGGCTGTCACCAATAAGCTAAGTTTTTCACACCAATAAACTTACTCTCTGGTTTGTCTTATACAATCATATGTGGACTATATGAACCCACGCCGCTTATGCCTGCTTCCAGCCTTCAATACACGTGATCTGCTTTCAATTAGTAACACCATGCATGGTCTGCCTGCTACATCTCACCTGTCGCTGCTTTATGTGTTCTATATACATGACCACTAACACACCTGCAGCACACTTGCCTGTGTTGGCCACTTGCCGGCTTGTCCATATGTTTGTGGTTCTTGTGACCCCAACGACTTCATATAAGCATGCATATAATAGCTTCTCTCTTTATGAGCAATCAAATTGTGCCAGCTTCTCTCGTACACATTTAATAGCTTCCGAAATGCAGCATGCATACTAGCATGCAAAATTTGACATTGCTATGTATTTCTAAGATCATATATTTCTAAGGATCATGATCCATATATACCATGTATCCATGCTGCTTATTCTTCCAGTAAGAATACGTCAAAGTTCGCATAAATACTTAGGTCCACCTAAAATGCTTAGTTCATATCAATGACCAGCATGCACATTTGTTATGTCAATTACCTAGCAAATCATATATGGTAAATACATCGAAATTTCTTCTCTATATTTCGTGCCCAACATTAAATCTTACATTAGCGGCACACAACCAAATTTGCCATTTGGTGTCAACTACTACTTCGCTTATACACTTTGCTTACAATTTTGTCAAGGTACATATGCAAACTATTACTAGTGATTTTACATACTCATGTACTAATCACCTATCTTCTTTCGAGGAAATTTCTATTTCTATGGGGCATTCAACCTCAACTACGAGTTGACGTGCATTATCGGAGTACTTTTTTCCGCCACAAGCAATAGACCGCCGTGCTCGGCCAACTCCGCTAGCCTCCAAATCGGCATAAGATAAGTGCATTCCTCTTATCTCTTACGCTCTTGCAATTTGAGCTACCGCCGATGCCATGTCTATACATGTCTCCATGACCCTTACGCATGCCTACGACATGTTCTTGGCCACTTTACTTGTACATGCTTGCTCTATGTGTTTGTCATTTTTTCATGCAAATACATACTGTACACATCCACGGTCTACGACCAAAACCGCCATGCGGTCAGGCAACGCCTCATAATAGCCATTGATCCGGCAGCAAGGGACTAGTTAACGCAGCCTACGGCAGCCATTGATCCGGCAGTTAACCCCGACGCTTGGGTACCAAAGATTGGGATCGCTTCCCAACACCCTCTGCTCCGTGCAGCTCCCCCTCAACAACCATGGCTGGGGAGTCGGGGACTCTCTAGCGGGGCCTAGCAGGGGCCCAACCCATTGAGCTTCCCGCTCATGCCTTCCCGGCAACCCATTGAGCTTCCGCTCACGAGATTCCCGCTCATGCCTTCCCGACAACCCTTGAGCTTCCGCTCACGAGCTTCCCGCTCATGCCTTCCCGGCAACCCTTGAGCTTCCGCTCACGAGCTTCCCGCTCATGCCTTCCCGGCAACCCATTGAGCTTCCGCTCACGAGCTTCCCGCTCATGCCTTCCCGGCAACCCATTGAGCTTCCGCTCACGAGCTTCCCGCTCATGCCTTCCCGGCAACCCATTGAGCTTCCGCTCACGAGCTTCCAGCTCATGCCTTCCCGGTAACCCTTGAGCTTCCGCTCACGAGCTTCCCGCTCATGCCTTCCCGGCATCCCATTGAGCTTCCGCTCATCCCCCTTGAGCTTCCCGCTCATGCCTTCCCGGCATCCCATTGAGCTTCCGCTCATCCCCCTTGAGCTTCCCGCTCATGCCTTCCCGGCATTCTACTCGACACACCACACGTTAATGGAACATGGAATTCTTCTACCATTTGTCGCTCCCGACAAATTGAATTCTTTTCGCGTTCCATTAATACGAGCGACACCCAACCCAACACATGCGTACCCGTCCTCATCATTCACACGTTACAAACGCGTACCTTCGCACCACTCGTGCAAACTTACATCCCCTTGTGCGCATCACACATTTATCATATGCAATCCATATGCTCACACGGCCATACGCGCTCTCGAGTTTTGTACGTCATAATCAATCGTACTCGGCGCCATTCGCGTGTCTACATCAACCATGTATCACGCACCCCATACGTTTGTATATACCAAATCGCATATCGGTGCAACTCACATTTGTTGCCCAATGCAACAAACATTCTACATATGCGTGTTTTTTGTCTCATTGTACAGGATTAAACGAGTCCCTTCTTGCTTACGGAGTTCGGGGACTTGTAGGGGCCGTGCGCCTCTCGGATATTACTTATGCTTGATGACTTCATGATTTGAACTCCCCAACCAAGAAGCTACTCTTACTCGGGGACTTCGGGGACTTGTTCATACCTACACTAGCAAGCTAGTTCTCTACATCACCAAGCATAAGTAACACCCACTTTGGGACATCCACAAGACATGGCAAGGCCCAACCGAGACATGCATCGTGTAGCCCTATGTTCAGGCTACGCGGCGGTATCCGGAAGTCACAAATCCGCCACCGGGAAGCCACCTTCCCGCCCCTGCCAAGATGTCACCACAACATAGCTTTCTACATGCTTCTAAGCTTTCTATACTAGAATTATGTGAAAACTTATCCCACATCGAAGAATAAGTATAGGAAGGGCATTCCTTCATCTATAAGAGGAATGCCCCCCCTCCCACAATGAGAGATCCCATTACATCCCTTGTAATCTCGTTGGGCCGCAAGGCTCGACACACTAGTACACATTCAAGTGGATGTAGTCTCCCGCTCATACGGAGGCGAACCACTATACATCTTGTGTCAATCTCTCTCTCTCTCTCTTTCTTTATTTAAAGCTAACTAGAGATCCCCACGGATCACTAACGTTAACATAGCCCATTTTGTGTACCAACAATGTTCGGTACGGTAGGTGGTATTGGGCTTCAAGGTCCGGTACCGAACCGAATTACCCAGCCCTATTAGGAGGCGGTGGTTAGAGGGGACTGCCGACTAGCCACAGGTTAGAGGGTTCTGCCGACTAACTGTCCCATGTCATCTGGAGGGGACTGCCAACCAGATGATGCATCAGAGGGGATTGTCGACCAGAATATAGTCTAGAGGGGACTGCTGACTAGACTAATACCTGGAGGGGACTGCCGACCAGGTAATACATGCATGCGACAATGATAGCCTCCTTATCACGTCACATTTCCAAAATCTCTTTTCTTCGAAAACAGTGAAGCCATGGTTAAACAATTAATTTCAATTTCAAATAATTTCATAATTGAAATTCAATACTGCATGCAATATTTACTTAAAACAAAGTCCACTCACAAGTAAGTCTCGCAGCTAACCCTGCTGCCTGCCGGGATCCCCCTTACTCGAGGACTTAGTACGTCCTGTACAAATTGGCAGAGTATAAATAATAAAAGGGGAATAATTTAATATCAACGATTATTTCCACAAATATCAATAACTCAATTTACTCGTAAATCCCCTAAACCCCGTTTTTCCGATTTAGGATTTATAATATTCATAATCCATGATTCTCAACAATTTGACGATTCCTACATTGTCTCTTAACATTCTCTAATCCTCTTTCAATTTCTCCGATTCCTCAACGATTACAATCCACTTCAATGCCACAACAACAATTCCTTTAACCAATAATTTCAATCTTAACATTCATGAACAATATCTAAACATAGAATTCCTATGAAATCAAGGATAATCAAATACTCCCATACACAAGGTATAATTCATAAACCAAAACAAAGCATTTTTGGGTGTCTATTTGAGCCTCCGCGCACCACCGTTGAAGTCCAAAACTGACAACACCACATACACCAAAACAATCCTCACAACAAAGCCAACAACTTTTATATCTGCAACAACAACCAATTCACCACCAATTGGCCGGAAATCGGCCCGAGAGAAACAATTCAGGCAAACCCAACTACACCTCCTTGATTTCTCCTCCTCCGGTCGATTCAAGCTGCGAGATGGGCATCAATAGTATCAGTGCCTCCCCAGTTACCAAAACCACAAAGATTTCCGGCCGGAAACCGCCTGAAATTGGAGATCGAACCAGAAATTCCAGTGCGGCCAACCTGGAAATTTCTCTTCGATTCTCCCAAATCGAAACTACCCAACATAAAATACTTATATGGATTGGAAGATGAGGAAGACAGGATCCTTTTCCGACCAGTGGCGCACCCGGTGGTGGTCTGCCGGCGAAGAAATCGGGAAATCAGTCCATGCAACGAAAATGAAGGAGAAAGAAAAATGGATCGGGTTTTCCCGATTTTTCTGCCAGGGGATTTCTCTCTCCTCTTTCCACTTTCCAAAATTAGAAGCCCAGTTTTAACCCAACATCTAGGAATAGTTACTTAGGGTTTTTTTGTCATAACTTTTTCATCTAAACTCCGATTTAAGCAAATGACGTGTCTACAAACTCAGTTTAGCGTATTCTATAACATCCGCAAGAAAATTTCCTAAATTATCGGGTCAACAAAAAGTAACTCTTCAACCCCTAAACGGTAAAACATAACTCACAAAATAAAATCGTCTTTTACTAACAGTACGTAATTAGTAACAATTTAAGATTTTGGTATGGAGTATGACAGGTAATCATCCATCTGGAGACAGTCATTCCAGTGATGTTTATATACAAGAGTTGAGTCTTCATTCCACTGATTACAGAGTCCAAGATGATGAGACCTGAATGTGTTTGGTGTGAATAGTATTGCATTGTGTTTGGCTCCAAAATCAGTCTGGTTGCAAATAGTCTCTTTTGAGCGTGCGCAGGTGTGCCAGCACCGTGGGGTGCAGTCGTCGGAAAATCCCTTGACCTGACTTCTTCTCAAACGCTGTGGACGAGGAGAGCACCAACCTCGTCACTAGGTTCTTTTCTCTGCCTTTCGGAAAATGACTTCTTGCCTTACGGATAAGGACTTGTGGTGTGATCTCTTCGCGTCACTGAATCGATACTCAACATTGTAGGTTGAGCAGAGCAATCACCGGGAAGTTTGGAGAAAGCATGGGTTTGCTAAAGCGTATCTTTAGCTTTGCTGGGTTGCGAGGGCGTTACCCTTGCTTCGCTGGGTTGCAACTAGGTTGCAGGTAGGTTTGCTCCGGAGAGACTTTGATAATCGTTGAGATTGATTGATTGAAGAGTTGTTTTCGTTATATCGCTTTAGCCTCTATATATAGGCTGCTCGTAGATTCTCCTTCCTAATAGGAATGAAATACTATATTTTAGGCCACAGTTATTGGCCTTGAATCAAATCAAAACTTTTAATAGTTTTGATCGTAGGCAATAATAATTATTATCCTCCTCTGTCGCAGCTATTTTGTAGGCAAGGTTAATTGCCTCTTGGAGACAACTTTTGGGCATGCATTAATTGTCTTCGTGAGCAGTCTGTAGCTTAGGATTCAAATTTGCTCACCATTTTTATTTTGTGGTGATATCACCAACCAATTAAAATTTGTCACGTCATGTAGAATTAATTTAATACTTAAAATTTATTTATTTAATAAAACATTATAATTAACTATAATTATGTTTTATAACATATGGCAGTTTTCAGAGATGTTCCCCTGGTCAGCTGCTGACCAGGGATTTTATGGTCAATCACCGTCCGATTGAAATCGGACGGTTGACAACTCTCTAACTTTTTAAAAGATGAAAGCTGTCAACCGTCCGATTTCAATCGGACGGTGATTGACCATGAAATCCCTGGTCAGCTGCTGACCAGGGGAACATGACTCTGGCAGTTTTATATGGAGTGGTGGTATCACCTCTAAAGTATTGGTGGTGAGCAAATTTGAATCTTGTAGCTTAGTGGCACATTCATGCAATCATGTATGATTATATATCCCTTGTTTGCCATATATGTGGGGCCCCTTGATAACTCACTTGCATGCATCACGTATTATCCTTTCCTTAATTGACCCACCATGCCAAAGCAATTATATACATGATATTCCTTATTAACCACAATCAAAGGTGGTTGATTCCTTCCATGTGTTGCACGTCCATGCCATACCCCTTAATTGCATGGGGATATATGAATATTCGCATGGCTCACGTCTGCTCCCTCTCGCACAATACTTGGTAATCAAGCAAATAAATCCCCATATTTAATTATCAAATATTTGATAATTAATAGTAAATCAAGAAATATTCAGATTTGCTCTGAGATTGCTTAATCTCCACTTAGGCTTTACTTAGCCTCTAAACAATATATTTCGAACTTGTCGAAAATATATGCTTGGGCCACGGACCTTGGCCCGATTTTCTTTGAGTCACCTTTGTCGGGAAAAAATGTTAATTTTGGGTTCAAACACATTGTACATCAATTGTCAGATGTTGTTCAAAGACAGCAGCTTCATCATTCAAATCCGTGTTGTCCAACCTTCAATCATGTTTGGAGATACAAATCTCTCCTGAGAATACACAAAAGGTTGTGTCAATGCCATCTCACCGACCGTTAAGCAATATCTTGACCATAAAGTTTCATCAAATTCTGCACACCTAGTCAAAATAATGTTACAACGTTAAGACAACAAAAATAGCCAATTAACATAATTAAAGCAAAAGTTTTCACATAACAGTACTGAAAACTGGTACTATGAGGTGCTTCTTGGCTGCAACAGAACTGGCAAGGCATCAAGGCATTCATACACCAAGTCAAAACTACGTACATTTGTCACATTTTCATGATCAGCTTCTTGGAGTCAGCTTTACATAATCCTTGTTGGGTCCAAGATGTCCAATGGATAGTATTCCAAGACCTCAGCAAAAACTCCTTACAAATTAAGCAACCGGGAAAGTTCAGAGTTTTCTTCCTCCATAGGAGCATATCAGCCTGCATCTAAATGTCAAATTTCCTGGCCCTTAGAGATCCGCATCATCTTACATGAAGAGACCAATTCTATAATCCATGCGCCGAGTGGACTACTACACAACTTGTTTATATAAAGGCAAAGAGTACTAATGCATGCAAGATACAACAAGATGGAGGTAGCTAGATGGGCATGCTGAGAATTGACCAAATCGACGTATGGATGCATCAATTTCAGCAAGCTACCAAGAATCCAAAGTCTTATTTGTGAGATCGAGATTATATAGACTAGTGGATTAACTTGCTAATTAAGTAGATAATCCACTTGGTCTGAGAGTACACAAGGGTCCAGGTACAGTACCAAGCATCTCAAACGACCTAACCTGACAGAGGTCCAAAATTTGGCATTTTTATTGCAAAATACAATTTTTTTTCTTTGAAGAAATGGGAAGCCGAATGCTACTTTTGCTTCAATATCTATTTTTCTCGAGTCAATTAAGGAAGAGAAAAGGGAAAGAAATCCATTAACTTCCATAGGTAGATGAATCAGAAGTTACCAACCTTTTCTTGAAGCCACTTGGTCTCCCAATGTCATTGTCAGCAATTTGGGGAAGTCTAAGGTATGTTGATGTTTGTCATACATCAACTTTTTAAAAAATATATATTAAATTAAATTAGTTGGTGAAATCTGTTGTACAGGTCAACAGGTTATCCACTTATAATTGACATGTGTACTTAAAAAAAAAGAAAATTACCATACTAAGTACTCATTTATTGTTTTATACGTAATCCGTAATCGTTCAAAAACTTGTAATGAAGATCATAAATATAGTAATTACTTTGATTACAACTATAATTATCACTAAATAGGTCCAATGTGGTCGTTTGTTGTAAAATGTCTCATAGATGATATAATTTACAAAAGAAAGGACTCTTGTTACAAAAAGAACAACTGGATTACAAGAATAAGGACTTGAAAACTTTTAGGTCTAATATGATTATTTACCATATAAACAAAACATTTGTTGTAGCATTGGTAAAGTGATCCTTTTTTTTTGTAAATGAAATCATATTTGAAGTAATTATCATAAAAACAACCATAATTACCACTTTATACCTCAATTGTTGTAATTTATAGTAAAATGCATTGTCAAACGAGTAATTATCTCATGGATGAAGAGATTTACACAAGAAAAGTATTAATTACAAAATAGAGAACTTTAATACACAATTAAGGACTCGCGCCTCACTTACAATATTACATAAAGTTTTATCACTTTGATAGCAATTCGTTGTCACATTAGTAAAATGGTTCTCAGACTTGTAATATAAAAAATTACCACAAATAAGAGCTTGACTACTATTTCTACAACAATTCGTCGTCTCATCGGTCAAATGGTTCTCAAACTTGTAATATTGAAGAATTACCACAAATACAACCTTGGTTATTACTTTGGACCTCAATTGCTGTAAAATCTAGAAAAAAAACATTGTCAAATAAGTAAATAACACTTATAGGACAGTAGTTACAAAATACACAACCTTATTACACCATAAAGGACTCACCGCAAATTTACTTAAATATATGAAGTTTTACCATTATAGCAACACATTCGCTGTTTTATTAGTAAAGTAGTTCTAAAAACTTGTAATAGTGAAGTATTAACACTTATTACAACTAAATTACCAGAATTCATTGTTTTATTGGTAAAACGGTTCTCAAACTTGTTATATTGAAATATTAACACTAATTATAACTTGACTACCACTTTTTACAATAATTCGTTATGTCATCAATTTTATGACTTAGGCTTGGGACATCGAAGCATTATCAAAATTACAACCTTAATTACTACTATTGACCTCTATTATCGTAAAATCAAAAGAGAATATAATAATATATATTTTTTTTTAAACTGAGGACGGGTCTTCTCTATCTGCCTTTCTTTTCCTCTCTGTTTCTTCCTTCTTCCTTGGTCCTTCTTCCTTCTTGGTCCATTGTTGAAATTCTAGCGTATCAGAGTCATGGCGGCCTGACCATCGCTCCGCTATCACTTCTCCGTTGTAATTCTCTCCATCCTTAGTTTCTCTTGTGTTTGAATTTATAGAAATCTAATCGAAGAAGCCCCAAAACCCCCAAATCAAAATTTCCAAACCCTAAAATTTTCAATCTCTCTTAGTCATCCTCGGAGCCAGAAGACGACTAATCCGAACTCCAATTCCAGTGATGTCCAATCTGTTAGGGTTTCGTCACCGCCGCTTGAGCCCCAGGTCGCCGTCAATTCAACCAAACAGGCCTTGATCACTACTAGAATAAAGCCATCAGAAATCGGCTAAAAATCGATGAGAAACAAAATCACGACCGATGTCTTAGTGCGTGATGAGAAAGGTCCGGAAAATCCAAACATCGGTTTTTAGCCGATGTCCAAAATAATTATACACATCGGTTTCTTATCAAATTTCGATGTATAAAATGAGTCTGGACATCAGTTGATTTTTAAAAAACTGATTTAATTTCTTATTATGACATCATTTCCGTCAAGTTTTCGATTTCTTTATCCATATTTGACATATGCGTTTTTTGTAGAACTGATGTCTCTATCTTTCTGTAACATCAGTTTTGTTTTTTCAAGTGGTTTGTTTATCATTCTTTTACGTCAGTTTTGAGTCTAAATGTGATTTGTTTCTATATACACAGACATCAGTTCATTCATAGATAAGTTGTAGAAATCATCAAAATGAGAATACAAATAGTAAGCTCCATAAGAAAATTACTATTGATAAAAAGAGAGTACGTACAAATTGTAGAGAGAAGGGGACATAAGGCCTAAACTTCTCCAAATACAACAAAAGAAAAGAGCAATGAGAAATACAACGTCCTTATAAAACTATGATAACAACAGTAAAGTAAATTACCGAAAATGAAGCGGTCAAGACTCGATCTTATTGGCTAAGTATTCATAGCCCAGAAGGCTTTCAGGTTTTGAGCAACTTCAACCCAACAATCTAACCAAATTTTGTGTTCCACAGTGCTTATAATGTTGATTTCATTATAGAAATTTTCTGCTGTATGCCTATTGTTAAAGAAAAACCTCTTCACTACAATCTCTCTCCCATCAGGCAAAAGTCCCTGCAAAGATGAAATTAACCAATTAGTTTCTGCAATCATAATAACACGTTCAGTTCCAGTTCAAAGCATGTGGAGAAAAGCTAACCTTATAAACTGTTCCGAAACCTCATTGTCCAAGCTAATTGTCATTACCAAAAGATTATGTGGCCTTTTCAATTGTAGAATACTTAAAGTTTAAGCTACCGTCATTGAGGGTTTTTGCCATCTTTTCTGCATCATTGAAACCTAAGAAAAGAACCCATGAAAAAATACATTATGAAAACATTGGAGAATTACTGCTAGTTGCTCATGAGGGGATGGGGTTGGGTATTAACCTTATTCATATTGAACCGTAGGAGAAAAGAATTTTACCTTTTCTTTTCTGTTGTATATATCTGTGCTTCCAGATATAAAATCCAATAACTCTTCCAACTACCAAAATAACTCTTCCAACTACCAAAATAACTCTTCCAGATATCAAGTAGAATATGCAAAAGAAAGGGAATTAAAAAACAAAACAACTAAAATCAGAACTGCCCAACCAAACTCGGGCTTTGATTTTAATATCTCAATTCTCAACACTAAGTATATGGTTGGTCATGTATCACGATAAAGACCCCTGCATAATTATATCTTTGGCTGAGCTAATACCTATTGTACATGCATCAATAATTGTTGTACGTCGTAAAACAAGGTTTTCCTATATGCCAAATATCAAAGACCATGATTAATCATTCACCACTTCACGTCCAGCTCTTCTACCTACCTAGTTCCAGCAACTAATACTTAACCAGATTGATAGTATTGCCAAGATGCAGTCTTTAAAATTACTTTCAACCCTGGCATGCACCCAGCCAACTAATGTCGCTCTAACTTCTAAATATAAAATTGATTTAATAGTTCTACTTTTCTTGCCACACCGTTCACCATATCTACACTAATTCTATGGACATGAAAGAAACAATAAAAGGTAATTGCATTTGACAGAATCAAGATTCAAGAAAAGCAAGAATCTTACTTCAAAAGTATGTGATGACACCCGAAAAGAAAAGTCCTTTGGAAGTAATCAAGAGTCCAAGATGGTCCAACCTGCAAGAACTCATTGTAAGAATCATAATCATGCAAGAAATCATGACCTCGAAATAAAGCGAGGGGGTCTTCGTCAGAGCTCTAATATATGGCATGGTTGAAGAGAGAGAGATTTGGGTTCGGGAAAGAGGTGAAGACATGGTGGGTGTAGCGAGGGGAAGAGGAGAGAGAGAGAGAGGCGCAGAGAGAGATGATAGTGGAGGCTAAGGAGGCGTTGTGGTGGAGATTGGACCGGAGAATGTGGTAGTAGAATTACAACTAATCATGCTGCAGGAAGTAAAAACAAATATGGTACCAGAAAACTTACGAGTATTGGGAGACCTATCCTTCCTCAACGCACTTCTTCATTCCTCCGGTCTTCTCCTTTTCAACTTAGGGTTTTATCAGAGCAAAAGGAAAATTTGTACCCGAAGAAATTGAACGACTTCTTACCTGCCCTTTCAATTTAGGGTTTTCTGAGAAAGTCTCAAATTTTATGGTTGATATGTGATTTAGAATTTTGCAAAAAAAAAAAAAAAAAAAAAATAATTTATACACGCTAACGGGTAAGCAGGTTACCATTATTGAATATTCTGAACCGTTAGATATATTTTCAGTTTAATTATATCTGACGGTCTAAAATATTCAAAAAAGTTAATGTATGACATACATTAACATACACTAGAATTTTCCTAAATTAATAAGGCATGTTCCCATCACAATATGAAAAAAACGAACTAGGGCTGTGTATCGAAAACCTAAATTGTACATGCATATACTATATAGTGTAGAAAAGACGACCAACAATATTAACTGAAAGGTTGCAGAAATATCAATCTCCATACATCGGTTTCTCCATTGGAGCGGGAACAGATAATTCCTTGATATTTGTAAGGCGGGATAGTAGCTAACAACCATAAACTGTATGCCGTACTAGAAGCCCATTATAAATTTATAATCATCCTTATTGACATGGAGCTCTTTTTTTGAGTAAATGAAGAATTCATTGATAATCGCAGGCCAGAACGGCACATACAAATTTCTCAGAAAGACGAGAATCATGCACCATTCACTTAAGACATTGAAACTCTCTGAATTAAGGAGCCTAGCAAACTATAACATATCCTACAAAGAGATAATTTTGTGTGAAAACTTCTTTTGCCAATGCGCTCAATTGCGGTGCGCCAGAAACTCTCATTATCAAGATGTAAAAGAAACATCATAATCTGCAGGCAGAAAACCGTATTTTGGTTAAACATCATAACGCCGGCTGACCTAGTCATTCCTCCTGGATCCCAAATACGAAACCCGGTAGAAACCGAGTGCATCAGTTTGGTCCATAAAAGGTCCCAAGTCCAATAAGCATCCGTTTTGGGCAAACAAAGCCTAGTTGACTGCAGAACCCAAATTGACCTGGGCCCATAAGATGAGTTTGGCCCCAAAAGTGATTTGGGCACCCAACCTACAATCGGACCTCCCGTTGCTGCTCTGGTCACTTTCACCGCCAAAACCGCCGCTTCACATACGAGATGCCAGCCACCACGTCTTTGAAGCTTCAAGCGAAGAGTCTCCTCCTCAGGTTGGAGCAACTTAGTCGCCGCCATCTTCTCGCCTCCGGTCGCCTCACCTGCTTGCTCTACATTCTCCAAGGCATGGCTTGCTTCCATCAATGTACCTGCAGAACGATGCACAACGACAATCTCTGCCACTCCCACAGATTGGAGCGCAAAGACTTGCACCACCATCAATCGGATCTGGGTCCAGAGGTTGCACGTCACTTGGCTTCGAAGCATCATGCTCCGATCATCCCTGACTGCGTACAGCCCAGACTTGAGCCGGCCTCGCCTCGGCCTAATCCGGCAAGGCCATTCTTCCGCCCATTCAGCTTTGAGCCTGGTCGAACCCGACCACCAATCCATACCACTCTCATCAACTATTTCACTCCGGCAAGAAGAGGTGATGGGTAACCTCGGGCTAAATTGGGTGGTAGCCGCACAAGATCGGCGGTTGAGTGTCATCAGCAGATGATTTAGAAGGGAGACCGATGTCGGCCCCCATGGCGGCAGGCTAGGGTTTAGGTAGAGTCCAGGAGCCATGACGAAAATGATTAATTGACATGGAGCTCTTAATTATACGTTACACCTTGATATTCCTTGATAGTACGAGCCCGATTCTTAAGACAACCTATTCTTGAGATTTGTTGCTCTCCAACATGAGGTGGCCGGACTATCTTCATCTAAAAACCATCCTCTTCAGCGAGGCTAAGTCCACAACATTCACCACATATATTCAACTTTTTTTAGAGATGTTCAATAGTTAACCAGAGTTACTCTCGTAATTAAACTATTACCGCTGCGTCCGGGAACCTATATTTTCAACAGGTTTTTGCAGTCTATTAACTATAGTCCAGTCATGAATACGTCGTGAAACCACAGTTTCCTCATCCTTCCTTGTCAAACACACACTCTGGTAAACGTTTTTTGTCCAGACCTGGTACGAGTATTTCTGTTGTTCCTAAAGAAATCTATATTAAATCCTAGCTCTGGAAACTCTTCGAGTCCCTCTGGATTAGACTGATCCCACCAAGTCCAGGGATTTTTGTGGGAGATTGAATGACGTGGTGGTGTGGGGTCCTGGGTCTCCCTTTTGTGGTGGTGGCTAGGTCGAGATTGTTTTGGGTATAAAAATTCCATTCCTCCGCGTCGTCGGTGGATCTACGAATAAGGATTGTTGGTTTGAAGTTTTGCTGGTCGATATTGACTTCGAGTCGGAGAGATGCGGATAGTCTTTTGACGGTCGACATCTTGCGAGGGCTGATAGTTGGACGGAGCTTGATTGGCCTAGGCCCAACTTTGTAGCAACCAGTTACTATAAGACGCTGAAATTTAGGGTTTTGAAAATTTTTAATAAATTTCATCCTTCTTCTTTTTTCGCCCGATTGATATATATTAAACATGCATACTTTATCTTGATGATCTTCGATTCTTCGTCAATAAAAGTGTTAGTTGTGGACAATTCCTATGGGTCGGTAGAAATATTGTAGATTGTTGTTTGGTTAATTGTTAGTTGTTAGTTCTTGTTGTCAATAAAATCTGCATATTCTTGTGTTACTCAGGGTCACTAGTGTATTGCATGTGCATGTTATCGATGGTTAGTAAAGCTTTATACTGATCGAAGAAGAGACTGAGTTTTGTAAATCACATAGAAGTTTTTTTTTTTTTTTTTTTTTTTTTTTTTTTTTTTTTTAAATATAAAAAACCAAAAGGAAGAACAAAGCAAGGGGGGCTAGACCAAAACCTTGTCTAGAGAGAACATAAAAATTAGCACATGCAAAACAAACGAACTCAAGTCTTAGTAACCAAACTAGGAATACCAATAATAAATTGTAGAAATGATGTCTCTGCCAAATGGCCTAGAGATGAAATCAGGAACCTCGTCCCACCAATAGGAGCCATCATTTGCTGCACCAAATCTTGCAAGACAATCTGCCACCGTATTTCCCTCTCGATAGACATGAGAAACTGTAACGTTTAACTGACGAGTAATATGCAGGCAATTCATCCAAGGAACCCGAAGCCGCCAAGGAATCAGAGTATGATTGTTAAAATAGTGAACTACTAGACTTGAATCAATCTCAAGCCAAATATGCGTCCAATGACGAACATGAGCAATATCTAAGGCCTTAATGACAACATCCACCGCTCTAGGGACCACTACCCTAGATGCGAAAGCTCCCAGAAATAAGCCATTAGAGTCTCTAAAGACACCACTGAATCCTGCATTTTGATCATCAAGAAATGACCCATCTGTATTCACTTTTATCCAAGGGGGATTGGGACAAATCCAGTTGACCGGAGTGAACTTTGGGGCACGAAAATTTAGAGAAGACAACCCCAATAGATTAAAAATAGGAAGGGAAGAGGAAGGAGTAGTACAAGATTTGAAGCAAAGAAATGCCAAATCTTTAAGAGAGTGAAGGAAAAATTGCTTAAATCGCATAATGCTAAATAAAGCACTATCAAACCTAAGCTTATTCCTGTCCACCCAAATGCACCAAACCATGTTACAAAAAGCAAGCTTCCACAGTAACGCACCTGAAGAATGAAGCCAGGACCAAAATGGAGCAGCAACTAAGTCATGTAGGTCCTTATAAAAAAAAACTAAGTCATGTAAGTCCCATGTAAAGGAAAATGCAAGTTGAAGAGGCCTAGAATCCAGTTCCACATCCTAAATATCACAGGGCAATCTAAAAATAAGTGAAGGACTGTTTCCACAATTGAACGACAAAACTCACACCTAGAACATAGAGAAAAACCACTTCGTTGAAGCCTTTAGTCAACTAGAATCCTTCACTACTAGAATTTTGTTCATAGACATCGGTTCTGGACCGATGTTAAACTAATTTTCGACCGATGTCTTAGTGGGTGTAGAGAAAAGTATAGACATCAGTATAAGCGCGTTTTCAACCGATGTCCCAGACAACAACCAACATCGATTCTAAAAAACAAATCGATGTATAATCGTTATAATCATCATATTTTTGTATGTTAGGTATGTCTAATTCTTCATATTTTCACATTTTATGCTTAAAAAAGTATATGTCGAACAATACCTACTTGAACATTTGCATCGATTTCTATTCCAGAAGTGATGTCCAGTACACTTGTAGACATCAGTTCCCATGAGTATTGTTTGTTCGTAAAACCGATGTTCACCTTTTGACCACACATCGGTTTGCTCCATTGTAGGTGATTTGTATGTTCATAATAGATTACGGTTTGGTGATTAGAAATCGATGTGCAGTAGTTTTGATTACATCGGTTTTGAGTTACAATTCGATATATTGATAATCATAGGACATCGATTTCATTTTTGATACTGATTTCTAATCTCTCAACTGACTTCGTTTTCCTTGGCATTACTGTTTTATTATGCTTTAATATACTTCACTTCATTTTGACAAGCATGATGTGAAAAGTTTGCATTTAGCTATTGCTGGGAAAAAAAGTGCATTTCTCATCATCCAAAATTAGGGGCTTTCCATTAATTTTCTTTCCAAATTCATGATTCAACATAATTCAGAAAATAAACCCCTAAACTTACAAAAGCTAGCTTGGAAACATATGAGCAACAATGTACAAAAGTTCCACACCAAGGTTTGCTTCAAAGCCAAAACTAGCTAGCCTTACTCAAAAAACATCTTGGCAGTCACAGTCCTACATCAAACTCTGTATATAATCAGCCACTTCAATGCACACCTCGTCAATTTGATTTTGGCTATATGATTTCCGCGTCTTTACCGCCCACTAGAAATATATAAACATGCAACACATAAGGCACAGTGATTGGGTAAACAAGCTAATGAAGATAATTAGTGTGGAAACCCTATGGACTATCTATAGAGGCCAACACTGGCAATATAAAGACTTGGAAGTAACTGGAACGTAAAACAGAAACAGAAACAAAATAATACCTTTTTTCAAATGCTTCTATAACATCAGAGACAGATTGGAGATTCTCCAAGGGTTCCCATGTATTAGCTATCTCTGGCCAGCCACGCCCGCACAAGCACAACACCAACAGGTTGATTCTTCGGATATTACTCTGACTCCTTTGTTAACTAATGTTGCTTCCACCTGATCAGCAGACTGACAGCTAGTTGACTCTAACGTTCTGCATACAAATTGCAGAAACAAGGTCATGTGTCACTTATCTGCAGCATACATCAAAATCCTACAAATGTAGATATTATTGATGAGCATCTGAACACAATCTAGACTGAAATCTGTCCAGCAACACTTGATAAAATAAGTACTCAAATAATCTGAAAATCATGTAGAATTTCCAATAAAAGGATCACATATAAACCTGGATAACAGGTGTTCAGCTTCCAACTCCGTCATAAATGCACTAATAAGTGCAAAGTTTGAAACTTTGATCTGTCAAGTTCAAGCAAAATAAACATTTACAAACCCTCAGACAAATATCAAGCAAAACCAAAAAAGAAAAAAGAGGCATTCAAAGCATAGCATAGCAGCACTGAGAACCATTGCTAAAGGCAAAAGCCTTATTATCATATACTTTAAATCTATCCCACTGACACGAGTGGCATTGTATAACATCCCTAATAGAAATGCATTTATAATACTATATGTTAGGTTACAACTGAATATACAGACACTATATAATGACAGGTGCGAGAACAGCAATGGAATCTTGTTCTTATGAATTGAAATCTAAGTTTCTGGATTTAATCAAGCAGATATTTGCCAACGTTTATTTCAAAGGAACAACACCTGCAAGGCTTTCTCTCAACAATATGATAGAGACGGCCAGGTGCATACAGCCTCCTTGGATCTTTAAGCATCTTCTTATCAGGTATACATGTGTCCCGCATACATCTTAGGCATAGTAGACACGGCAAACTGTAAAATAAATCCAACTTTCATAATACAGTGAAAATCTAGATACGTAAGGGCAGAAAAATGATGTCATCACTTAATTAAGTCTTGTTATACTAGTCTGCCCACTCCTAAAATTAAAGTCTCCATTAACCCCTTTCTCAGATTGAACAGTTTGATGGTGCAGTGACTAGTGATATATATTAGCAACACAAAATGATATTGTAAAGGGCATTTTAATTAGTTTCTATCTTGTTCTGCACTCTAGTATTATCTTTACTATCCATCAGCTCAAAGAAACAGTTGAAGACAGAGTATATATATATATATATATATATATATATATATATATATATATATATATATATATATATATATAGAGAGAGAGAGAGAGAGAGAGAGTATCAGGGAGATAAACTGAATAAAACAACTATGGAAATTCATTATATAGAAAAGAAATAATGATGATCCTCTGAAAACTTAATAATACGACAACATATTTTGATTGTTTTAGATGCATGCAAGTAACTTGGCTATAAAAGTATAAAAATTAGAAACGATCAAATTCTACAAGAAAGATATGCAGTACGTATTCTATTCTAAGGAAAAACATAAAGATACCAACCTTGCTCCTTTTGATCCGCTTGCATAGATCGCACAACAGTGCCAATAATTCTTTTAAAGAAAATTCTAGCCTTTAATTTCTGCAACATATAAATTTAATGAGGCAAAACCAGGACTTGGGGTTTATAAACAATGCTAGTGACTAGAAAGTTATAGCATATACTAGTAGAAATTGAACCAAGGGACACAAGTACTAGAACTGTTGAACCAGAGGATAAAACATCCAGTCATAAACAAACAGTCCAATTAGTCTATGATTCGTGGTGCCTGAATACAAATCCTGACCAGAAGTGAATGCCAGAAAAAAAAAAACGATCGGAGTATCTAAAAATTCTTTCTATAAATTCATTACCATGATTTGTAAAATACAAGAACAGAAACTGAATAGCTAAAAATGAGTATCATACAACTAACATACCAATCTTCTCTGCTTGCCGCCACCATTTGACGCAAGTAGTCCGTCCACATGAGGATGATTATATGATCATTTCTGTCTCATTGTTTTGTATCTCACCTTTGTTTCTGTAGTTAATCAATGAATGATACATGAGCTACTTTAAAGCCAAATACCAACACTAAGGATTGAAACAAATTGGGAGGTGGCTAATAAACCCTCTGTCTATACAACACATGGATGAGATAAATAGATAAATTAAGTCTTTTGCCTTTTTTGCTTATGGTTGTCACTGCCATCTTTTCTTTCCCATCTTCCTTTCTTGGGTCCCTAGCATTAGATTATAACAAATCAATTAGCAACTTCTGGTCTCTGCCTACCAACATGAAGTATAATCATGAAGAAATAAGTACAAAAAGGAAGCTAAAGTATACCTGAGCACTGAGAGACTTAAGGCGGTCCTTATCTTTCTTGAATCCACGGCAACCAGGGTTGTTGTTACCCATTGCAGCTCTCGCAAGCTTAACTCTCTTGTTGGCTTCTTTAGTTGTTGCATCCAACAGATAATCAGCCACAACTCGCAGGTGAGGAGTAGGGGGCTTCTTGCTCAGAACCTTGTCACTTTTTAGAGGTGAGAATTTCATTCCTCAAATCCTGAGCTCGGGATTCTCTCACGGCAAGTTTTGTCACACTCTTTGAGACATCCTGCATAATTCACATTTTAGCATTAATGACCGTCCACCCTATCTTTCTATCATCCAATGCAATGTCAGAATTAGGAATCACAAGAGTGCAACTTAAACAAGGTGATTAAGACAATTAAAAAATAGTACAGGGGTTCAGAGCCAGCAGAAAATCCCAACTTCCGGACACCCAAATACACCCAGTCACCAGATCTCAAACAAAACACCTAAAACCCATCAACCCAACTATAAATCCATCCTTCACTCACTACCCAAAACCTAATTAAGCAAAATTCCATCAATTTTCTTCAACAATATTCCAAATAAACCAACAAAAACACATCAAAATCGCACCTTGATGAGGATTGTGTCGCCCCTAAAGAGCTAGCTAGAGCTTCTCCATGGTCTCAGGGTGGACAGTGACGACGGAGTTGTCATCGTTGATGGCTTCATCGACGACAAGGAGATTTACTGCCTTCTTCTGTTCGAGAATCGCAGTGCTGAAATCCCTCTTGGTCCCCATATTGCAACAATTTTAAAAGCAATCGCATCATAAATCAAAATCCCTAAAAAATAAAAATTTCAGAAAACCAAAAAAGTTAGGTCAAAATCGAAAAGAAGAGGAATTGGATCTGAGGGATATGAAAAGTAGAAAACTGGATTGAAGCAACAATAAATATAAAACAAATCCAAATTCAAAATTCAAATAGGAATGAGGCAAATTGACTCACACTGGCTTTTGGGAGGAGGAGCAATGATGGGCTTCTTCGCTTGGGCAACCTGGAAAGTCGGAAACAAAGTTAGAAAAGAGAGATTTGCCAATCGGAAAGAAATTACCAAATCACGGGAAGAGTTGAATAGGGTTTCGGGCGGAAGCAAAATCAACTTGAATCCCTCAACTAGAAGAAATCAAATTCGAAACCGGACCTGTTTAACAGCGGGCTCACCGGAGCAGTGTCATATTAGAAGAGAGACAAAATCAGTAATGGTGGTGGAGAGAAGAGAGAGAACATACGCTGGTGGTGGTCGGAGAAAAGGCTTGAGGTGGCTTAGGTCGGAGAATGAGCTCGAGGTCAGGACGAAGAACGAGCTCCAGGCTCTGAGCTGAGGTCGGGGCCCCGGGTCAGGTCGGAGAAGGAGCTGTGGTCGGGGGCGCGGGTCAGGTTAATTGGAGAAGGAGCTGAGGTCGGGAACGCGAAGAAGGAGGCAGTGAGAGTTTATCAATTAGGGTTCGAAAGTTTCAGACAAAATGACTAAGTGTTGGAGGAATTAAAATTTTGGACCCCGCGTTTCTCAAACTTTTTAACTTAGTCCCTCCGTGTTTTTTTCAAAATTTTTGAACGAAAGTTTACACATCGGTTAATTTAACGACCGATGTTTATAACCACAATAGAAATCGATATTTCATAAGCCGATGTTTATATGTTTTTTTTACATCGCGGGCAATTCCGACCGATTTAATAGTGGTGATGTAAATGAACAGATTTCTAGTAGTGCTTCCAAGTAGAACTTTCCAGAAACTCAAACTTTTTCTAGGTTGAATGGCCCTGTGCCAGATCACCTTTCCCCAATCTAAAACCGGGTGATTGCTACGCAATAAATCATAGGCATCAAAAGCTGTGAGATTACCAGATGGCGTACCTTGCCAAATCGCTTGGTCATCAACATCGTCAATTGGGAGAATCACACTATCAAACTGATTGGCTACATCTGGGAACCATTGAGAACAAAATTAAGGCAATGCCCACTGATTCTGGAACAAAAAATCCTTTACTTTCAAATTAAGAAAAGGAAGAAGAGAATTATCTATATTGCACAGTTGGGTTAACGGACTGCCAAGCCAATTGTCTTTCTAGAAATTTACACTTAGACCATTACCAATCAACCATCTCAAGTTACTAGTGATCTGAGGCCATTGATTTTTCAGACCAATCCAAATTGACGACCTCTTATAATATGCAACAGGAAGTAAAGACTCAGAAAGAAATCTGCTTCTTATGAAGGATGCTGATAAAGATGTGTTTTCAATGACTTCCCAACAACGTTTCAGAAGCAAAGACTGATTGAGAGAAAAAATATTCTTGAGCCCTAAACCCCCTTCGCATTTAGGAAGACAACAAAGAGACCATGGTCGAACCCTTCACCAACGGATCCCCTGACCAAAAGAAGTTACGCATCCAGCCTTGAACTTTGTGTAGGAGATGGCGAGGCCATTCATAAATCTGAAAACTGTAGATTAAGAAACTCTGAATTACTGAGGAAATAAGTTGCAATCTCGCAACCTGTGATAATTGTTTACCTTTCCAAGAAGAAAGTTTGGAGCCAATTTTATCAGCAATACTACAGAAATATACAGTTTTCGGACGTCCTTGGAATATTGGGATTCCCAAATAAACAAAAGGGATATGGCCAGCCCTCATACCCAATCTGTGCTGAATGAACACTCTTCTATGATGTGCAAATTTTTCAATGTAAACAGATGACTTTGCCTTGTTAATTACTTGCCCTGAGTTACTATAGCATATTCCTCCAGGAAGCTCATCAAATTCTGAATACTTTTACTACTGCCCTGCATAAATACCAGAACATCATCTGCAAAGAGAACATGTGAGGGAGGTCTGAGCTTTTTTGGTGCTGATCGATGTGATTCAATAAAATCTGCATAGAGTTTGTAATTAAAGTGGTTCAATAAATCAACATTTGTTGTTTTTTATTGAGGATCAGTAATGGTGTTATTAAGGGTTGGTAATGTTAAGTAAGGTTTTCGGAGTATGAAGGTTTTTTTTTTTTTTTTTGAGAAACTGTCAACTCAATTTTATTAATAATAAACAGAATAAAAATTACAACTGATAGATGTAGAAACTATATCAAAATATAAAATAACAAAAGAAATACTAGATGCAACAAAGCATCGGAAATAAAACCTAACAAGGGTACGAAGGGATGCAATTAAGCATTTGATGAAGCACCGGACAGAGTCCGGGCTATATAAAACGGGATCAATAGTATGGCCAACCATACTTCCACGCAGAGATATACGTCGAATAAAGGGTAACCTTCTATCAAGAGAACCGCCGGCAGTGTGACCGACCTTGCTTACTCCACGCAAAATAATGCGCTTAATAGAGAGCAATCTTCTACCTAAGTAACCGAAGAAGTAATTCCCGGATCCCAAATGCGAACCCTAACAGCTTCGGGCTCATTCACCACCTGCCAAGCCCCAATAAGGCAGACCCAGCCCAAAGCCCTAGTTGGGCAACCCAGCAGAATAAAAGCCCAGGCCCACCAGGATCTACTTTGGGCACCCAAAGCCTCTCTGGGCACCCACCTTGAACGCGGCTCTGACCGCTGCTCCACCGTCCGTCGTCGGAGCAGGCACACCCCGCTCCCACCAACGTGACTCCACCAGCCTCCACCAGAAGTAGCGCAGGTCCAGCCCAAAGTCCAAGCGCTGCTCCACCCTGATCGCCGCTCCAACACGCTGGAAAACTGGATCGGAATCCGGCCCCTCACCGTCGACTGGAACTGTGCCCGAGGCGGCCGAAAGCGCCCGACTCTCATGGCCATCCTGATCCGCAAAAGCAACGTCGCCATTGCTTCTCCCCATTGAACAGAGGCACGATCAGAATGGATCCGAAGGGAAGAGAGTACCCCAGGCCACAAGCGACCCACCATCTGCTGCCACGGCGTCAGCGCTGCCAGATCTGACCCATTGTCCTCCGATTTCAGTCGAGCCCGGATTGGACGAAGACGACGAACTCTCGGTGCCATCCCAGTCCAGGTATACCCCGCCTCGACTTCCCTCCTCAGAAAAGAACAGCCAAGATCAGAGAGCATCTGAGAAAAAGAGGTCGTCGCCGGCAAGATTGCGAGCCACGATCTATCAGACGACATGGAATAATCCGTGCGCCAAGGTCTCAGCGCCGAGAACGATGCCGGAATTTTGCTCCATCGTTGATAGAGTAAGGTACAGAGAGGCCAAGAACGGCGCTCTCCCAACCCTAGCAGAGCGCTAGGTCCCATGACTCTAAAACATGGAGTATGAAGGTTAGTTAAGGCCTTCACCATATGTATTTCCCAAAAGGAAAGATCCTAATTCTGCAGTCAATTATATCGCAAAGGGAGCTCTTAACTTTTTTGAATACTATAGACCGTCAGATATAATTAAATTGAGAATATATCTAACGGTTCAGAATATTCAATAATGGTAACCTGCTTATCCGTTAGCCTGTATAATTTTTTTTTTTTTTTTTTTTGCAAAATTCTAAATCACAAATCAACCATAAAATTTGAGACTTTCTCAGAAAACCCTAAATTGAAAGGGCAGGTAAGAAGTCGTTCAATTTTTTCGGGTACAAATTTTCCTTTTGCTCTGATAAAACCCTAATTAAGTTGAAAAGGAGAAGACCGGAGGAATGAAGAAGTGCGTTGAGGAAGGATAGGTCTCCCAATACTCGTAAGTTTTCTGGTACCATATTTGTTTTTACTTCCTGCAGCATGATTAGTTGTAATTCTACTGCCACATTCTCCGGTCCAATCTCCACCACAACGCCTCCTTAGCCTCCACTGTCATCTCTCTCTGCGCCTCTCTATCTCTCCTCTCTCTCTCTCCTCTTCCCCTCGCTACACCCACCATGTCTTCACCTCTTTCCCGAACCCAAATCTCTCTCTCTTCAACCATGCCATATATTAGAGCTCTGACGAAGACCCCCTCGCTTTATTTCGAGGTCATGATTTCTTGATTATGATTCTTACAATGAGTTCTTGCAGGTTGGACCATCTTGGACTCTTGATTACTTCTAAAGGACTTTTCTTTTCGGGTGTCATCACATACTTTTGAAGTAAGATTCTTGCTTTTCTTGAATCTTGATTCTGTCAAATGCAATTACCTTTTATTGTTTCTTTCATGTCCATAGAATTAGTGTAGATATGGTGAACGGTGTGGCAAGAAAAGTAGAACTATTAAATCAATTTTATATTTAGAAGTTAGAGCGACATTAGTTGGCTGGGTGCATGCCAGGGTTGAAAGTAATTTTAAAGACTGCATCTTGGCAATACTATCAATCTGGTTAAGTATTAGTTGCTGGAACTAGGTAGGTAGAAGAGCTGGACGTGAAGTGGTGAATGATTAATCATGGTCTTTGATATTTGGCATATAGGAAAACCTTGTTTTACGACGTACAACAATTATTGATGCATGTACAATAGGTATTAGCTCAGCCAAAGATATAATTATGCAGGGGTCTTTATCGTGATACATGACCAACCATATACTTAGTGTTGAGAATTGAGATATTAAAATCAAAGCCCGAGTTTGGTTGGGCAGTTCTGATTTTAGTTGTTTTGTTTTTTAATTCCCTTTCTTTTGCATATTCTACTTGATATCTGGAAGAGTTATTTTGGTAGTTGGAAGAGTTATTTTGGTAGTTGGAAGAGTTATTGGATTTTATATCTGGAAGCACAGATATATACAACAGAAAAGAAAAGGTAAAATTCTTTTCTCCTACGGTTCAATATGAATAAGGTTAATACCCAACCCCATCCCCTCATGAGCAACTAGCAGTAATTCTCCAATGTTTTCATAATGTATTTTTTCATGGGTTCTTTTCTTAGGTTTCAATGATGCAGAAAAGATGGCAAAAACCCTCAATGACGGTAGCTTAAACTTTAAGTATTCTACAATTGAAAAGGCCACATAATCTTTTGGTAATGACAATTAGCTTGGACAATGAGGTTTCGGAACAGTTTATAAGGTTAGCTTTTCTCCACATGCTTTGAACTGGAACTGAACGTGTTATTATGATTGCAGAAACTAATTGGTTAATTTCATCTTTGCAGGGACTTTTGCCTGATGGGAGAGAGATTGTAGTGAAGAGGTTTTTCTTTAACAATAGGCATACAGCAGAAAATTTCTATAATGAAATCAACATTATAAGCACTGTGGAACACAAAATTTGGTTAGATTGTTGGGTTGAAGTTGCTCAAAACCTGAAAGCCTTCTGGGCTATGAATACTTAGCCAATAAGATCGAGTCTTGACCGCTTCATTTTCGGTAATTTACTTTACTGTTGTTATCATAGTTTTATAAGGACGTTGTATTTCTCATTGCTCTTTTCTTTTGTTGTATTTGGAGAAGTTTAGGCCTTATGTCCCCTTCTCTCTACAATTTGTACGTACTCTCTTTTTATCAATAGTAATTTTCTTATGGAGCTTACTATTTGTATTCTCATTTTGATGATTTCTACAACTTATCTATGAATGAACTGATGTCTGTGTATATAGAAACAAATCACTTTTAGACTCAAAACTGACGTAAAAGAATGATAAACAAACCACTTGAAAAAACAAAACTGATGTTACAGAAAGATAGAGACATCGGTTCTACAAAAAACGCATATGTCAAATATGGATAAAGAAATCGAAAACTTGACGGAAATGATGTCTTAATAAGAAATTAAATCAGTTTTTTAAAAATCAACTGATGTCCAGACTCATTTTATACATCGAAATTTGATAAGAAACCGATGTGTATAATTATTTTGGACATCGGCTAAAAACCGATGTTTGGATTTTCCGGACCTTTCTCATCACGCACTAAGACATCGGTCGTGATTTTGTTTCTCATCGATTTTTAGCCGATTTCTGATGGCTTTATTCTAGTAGTGATCAAGGCCTGTTTGGTTGAATTGACGGCGACCTGGGGCTCAAGCGGCGGTGACGAAACCCTAACAGATTGGACATCACTGGAATTGGAGTTCGGATTAGTCGTCTTCTGGCTCCGAGGATGACTAAGAGAGATTGAAAATTTTAGGGTTTGGAAATTTTGATTTGGGGGTTTTGGGGCTTCTTCGATTAGATTTCTATAAATTCAAACACAAGAGAAACTAAGGATGGAGAGAATTACAACGGAGAAGTGATAGCGGAGCGATGGTCAGGCCGCCATGACTCTGATACGCTAGAATTTCAACAATGGACCAAGAAGGAAGAAGGACCAAGGAAGAAGGAAGAAACAGAGAGGAAAAGAAAGGCAGATAGAGAAGACCCGTCCTCAGTTTAAAAAAAAATATATATTATTATATTCTCTTTTGATTTTACGATAATAGAGGTCAATAGTAGTAATTAAGGTTGTAATTTTGATAATGCTTCGATGTCCCAAGCCTAAGTCATAAAATTGATGACATAACGAATTATTGTAAAAAGTGGTAGTCAAGTTATAATTAGTGTTAATATTTCAATATAACAAGTTTGAGAACCGTTTTACCAATAAAACAATGAATTCTAGTAATTTAGTTGTAATAAGTGTTAATACTTCACTATTACAAGTTTTTAGAACTACTTTACTAATAAAATAGCGAATGTGTTGCTATAATGGTAAAACTTCATATATTTAAGTAAATTTGCGGTGAGTCCTTTATGGTGTAATAAGGTTGTGTATTTTGTAACTACTGTCCTATAAGTGTTATTTACTTATTTAATTGACAATGTTTTTTTTCTAGATTTTACAGCAATTGAGGTCCAAAGTAATAACCAAGGTTGTATTTGTGGTAATTCTTCAATATTACAAGTTTGAGAACCATTTGACCGATGAGACGACGAATTGTTGTAGAAATAGTAGTCAAGCTCTTATTTGTGGTAATTTTTTATATTACAAGTCTGAGAACCATTTTACTAATGTGACAACGAATTGCTATCAAAGTGATAAAACTTTATGTAATATTGTAAGTGAGGCGCGAGTCCTTAATTGTGTATTAAAGTTCTCTATTTTGTAATTAATACTTTTCTTGTGTAAAATCTCTTCATCCATGAGATAATTACTTATAAATTACAACAATTTAGGTATAAAGTGGTAATTATGGTTGTTTTTATGATAATTACTTCAAAAATGATTTCATTTACAAAAAAAAGGATCACTTTACCAATGCTACAACAAATGTTTTGTTTATATGGTAAATAATCATATTAGACCTAAAACTTTTCAAGTCCTTATTCTTGTAATCCAGTTGTTCTTTTTGTAACTAGAGTCCTTTCTTTTGTAAATTATATCATCTATGAGACATTTTACAACAAATGACCACATTGGACCTATTTAGTGATAATTATAGTTGTACTCAAAGTAATTACTATATTTATGATATTCATTACATGTTTTTGAACGATTACGTATAAAACAATAAATGAGACAATGAGTACTTAGTATGGTAATTTTTTTTTTTAAGTACACATGTCAAATTATAAGTGGATAACCTGTTGACCTGTACAACAGGTTTCACCAACTATTTTAATTTAATATATATTTATTAAAAAGTTGATGTATGACAAACATCAACATACCTTAGACTTCGTCAATAATGGATTTGTTGTTTCACTAATCACTAATGGTTTTATTGAAAGTCTATAACGGATTTATTGAGAATCAATAATGAATTTGGTTGTGCTATTGAGAGTCAATAATGAATGTAGTTTTTTATTGAGGGTCAATATATAAATTAACTAACAATTTAAACTTTTTCATATACAGAGCTAGAAAATGATAGCAAACCAAGTGAAAGAGAAAGCGAGCTGTCTCCAACATATGGCGATGCTTCCGCCCGATACCTCCAATCTGCTGAAGAATGTGGGTTACTAGCTCGATCAACATACAGAATGAGGACGAGTGCAAGTTAGAATCCGATACTAAAATCTTAAAGGGGATCATGGTGTCATAGGAAATGTGAGACGAAATTTAAAGTGAAAAGATAATAATACATAAATAAGAAGCCGACGGTTGACAAGTGGGTTTTTTTTTTTTTTTGACTTTGTATTATTTTTTTTTTGTTTGGTTCTGCTAATTACGTTTTTACCCTATATCAAGTTAAAGACAGGATATTGGTTAACATAGGCCTGGGCATTTTAGCCTGAAAGCCCGAAAACCCGGATTGGACCGATCCGGACCGTCAGGTCCGGGCCGGGCTTTGAGAAAAAAAAAACTTTAAAAAATAAGGTCCGGACCGTTTGAATTTTAACTGGCCGGTCCCGGGCCCTGATATCCATAAGCCCAAAAGCCCGAATGGCCCGATTCCATATTATCTCTTTCAATTAGGGCTGTCAATTCCAACATAACCCGATAACACGACTCGAAACCCGCACGAAATAAATTGGGTTGAACCCGCACGATTAAAAAGCAGGTCGGCCGCGGGTCAACCCATCATGACCATTTAATAGACGGGTCGACGGCGGGTCAACCTACCAACACGAAGTGAACCCGTATAACCCGATTATGCTATACTTCTTGAAATTTTGGACATTGGGAGTATTTGATCCTAGGATTGGACAATTTGAAATATTTTGCTTCATCATTATTGGATTTAATTATTTATGAATTATATATAATTATTTATAATCTTCATCTTATGGAGTTTTTAGTGAATTTAATTAATTTATGTAATTTTTTAGTTAAATGGGTCGCAGTGTTAACCCTTAAATGGGTTATTTTGTCCAACATGACACGACCTATTTATTAAATGGGTTAAGCGGGTTAGAAATGGGTAACCCGTTTAATAAATAGGTTGGGTTTGGGTTTAAATTTTCGACACGATTATTAAATGGGTTGGGTTTGGGTTTGGGTTTGTCTTTTGTGACACGACAAATACCTTGACCCGACACGAACCCAACCCGGCATGACCCATTGACAGCCCTACTTTCAATAAATCTCATATTAGTAGTCGTTAATTCATATGGGTATCCCTTTGTTTCTTTTGGTGAAATGGTTGGAGATTCTCTTTGTTTGATGCAGAGACTCTGAATCTAGCTTTTAATAATACTACTGGAGTACTGGTAACAACAACCAATCATGAATTATGATTTCCATTTTCTTCTTTTTTTTCTGGGTTGATGGGGATTGATTAGAAGAAAGAGTGGGGCTCTTTCCAGATTAGTAGTCATTAGTCAACATTCACCAAGAATCAGACCCAAGTGCTCGACCCTTTCTCACTACTTTCTCCTTTTTCTAGTTTTTCCCTTCCAAAGCACACCCGATTCCAGATTCTAAATTTCCCAAAGCTCGAACTCTAGAAGCGATTGGGAGGAACCCAGATTCCCTTCGAAGCCATCAATTCCCTTCACGAATAGCTATTTCTAGATTTCAAACAAGTAGAAATAAACCTAGATTTCGAACAAGCCCTTAATCCCCTAATTTCCAGATCCAGATTTCAAAACCCAACAACAATCCCCTTCTTCACTAACTCGAAACCCAACAGCGATTTCCAGTTTTCCTCTCTCTTTGACCATTCCGAAACCCCAATTATAAACCCAACAATGATTTCCGGTTTCCACTCTCTTCGACCATTTTTGTAACCACTGAATTAGCTTTTCTGTTCTTGAAATGCAAAGATTTGGAAAATTTTCATTTATGTTGTTGGGCCCGAAAAACCCATAGGACCGGCCCGTTTAAGAACGGTCCGGGTCGTAGCGGTCCTTGAAAACGAAAAACCACATTTGAGCCCGGCCCGAGATATTCGGGCTTGGTCCCGGGCCCTGTAAAATCCATACCGGACTCGACCCATGCCCAGGCCCGTTAACATAAGAAATGAGAGGTATTTTAAAAACACCTCATTAGAGTGATCAGACCAAAAAAAACACATATAAATGATATAATTTCTCTACTAATCGTTTGAAGAAAGTAAAAACATTGAGGCCATGACAGATCGAGACGATGATCGGTTGCGCCTGCTTGACGCGTTTTTCAATGGTCAATCGATCAGATCGTCTATATTTGTTCCTAGCTAATTTGTCAACAAATTAATGGATGCAGTACTATGCTAGTCCACGACTATACCCTGGGTCCTGTTGGATTTGGATGCATGTGAAAATATAGAGACATTAGGGTACGTACGTCGATTAATTATAGGAGGCAAGGCTGTATCGATCAGGTGGAATTGGCCGGCAATTAAGCTGTACGTGGTTAATTTATACAGATATGATGATGCCCGTACCGATAGATCATACAAAAATCGGCCTAGTGAGATTATCACAATCATCGTGTTTAATCATAGTTAACTATAACCAACTTTGCACAAAAAGATATTCGAGTATAGAGGTTGAACGAGATTGCGTAGTACTCCTTGTCATTGATGATATACATATAATGTATCTATATACTGTGATCGATGCTACCTGTGAATTTTGTCTATTTTGTAAAAACCAAATTCTAGCTCACAACAATATTCAAACAAGGCTTACCTTCAATTATCACTGGCATGGATTCCATCTCTGCAGCACTGCAAACACGATCACTTGAATATGGCCTTCTGTTACTTACCAACCTTGCTTCTCAATGGACAGAACTTATGCAAATTAGCGTGGCAGCAACAGGGACCAAACTCATCTATTTATACAGGATTGCTAGACCTCAAAACCCTTCCATCAAAGCAATTCTTGAGGAACTAGGTCTCCTAGTAATTAGACTCTTAATGTAACGTACACTTCATTGTAGTCTTTTTTGCAGACTAAGAATTGGATTACTAACCTTAATGAATTGATACACTGTTTCATTAAGCTACTAGTATTGATTTGGAGTTTGTGTCCATATTAAACTGGATTTGACATTAAGCTAATTATCAATTTATTTTATGTTAATGTGTGACAAGCTAGCTAACATGACAATACAGATTATCATATATTCGTATGAATGATCCTTGATCAATTACTTCAGTTTTGGCCAAGATGATAGTGACAATATCTTAGTAAACATATAATACTTCTCATTTGGGTTTTGGGGTGGGGGTGGGCGGCGGCGGACATGAATTATTAATTAGGAGATGGAAATGATCGAAGAAAACAAAAGGGTGAGGCCATGACAGAGACGATGGATGTGATTCTTAGCTGCGTTTCTCAATGGTTTAGACAAGAATTTCTTATGGTTTCTAATGGAAGTCGGCAAACAAAAAGCTGATGGATCAGTCCAGCTATATGCTCCTTGCTAATTTCCTCAACAAATGGATGCAATACTAATTAAGTCCCACCACTGCAGCTACCTGTTGGATTTGGATGTGAAAATAGATTAAGCGTTAAGATACATACGCCAATTAATTATGGGAGCGATGGGGAAGCAGGTGGAGTTGGCCGGCAATTAATAAAGCCGTACGTTGTGAAGTTATAGTATATAATGATCGATCACTGCTCAGTGGGTGCATGGTTAAATTATATATAATGCATGCATGGCCAGGTTAATTAAGCGTACGTGCATGTTACAGCAGAAGTGGTTCATTGTTGCTTGCTGTGGCAAATTCTAGGTCGCTAATTAATATAATTAAGCAGATATGATACATATTTGTAGGCCCTGGAGATTAATTTGAAGGCCCCAGATGGCATTGCCTTTCCTCAAAACTAGGTGGATCTAGCTATTACATCTACCATGATCTAGAGCATCTGAATTCACCTCCAAATTTGGTAAAAAAAATATATAGGGTTTTTGTCCATTTATCCTAATTTTAGGGATTTTTTTCTCACTTACCCCATTAAGTTTTTTTAATTCTCATTTACCCATGAAGACTCTAATAAGGTCTTCCCTAATACCTAATTAGGGAATTAGGTTTACTGCCTTGTAAATAGAGAGAGAGAGAGAGAGAGAAGTCATAGTAGAATTCGCCGGAGTTTGGTCACCGGCCGTCTGATTCTGGCCAATGATCGCCGGAATCCGGTCATCGGCCGCCACCCACTAAACTTCTCTGAAAACCTCGCCGGAGATCCCAAAAAAGGTTTATTGTCTCCCAATAGACGTCTATTGCCTCCCAGTAGAGGGGCAATAGAGGTTTATGAAACCTCGCCGAAAATCCCAAAGAGGTTGTCAGATATCTCATATGGGGCTGGAGAGGTTTATTGCCCCCGCCAATAAACATGTATTGCCCCCCAATAGACATTTCGATCGCTGGAATGGAAACTAATCTCCATAAAATTAGACAAATAAAACTTTGAATAATGAAAAAACGAGGAGATTACATCAATTCAAAACATATTGCCTCCCAATAGACGTCTATTATCCCCCAATAGACCTTTAATTTCCCCCAAATATGGATATGATATTAATCAAACCTGGAATATTTGACCCAAAGGATAGTCATGTAATCTCTACAACTCATACCAAATTAAGTCTGTTCGTGGTGTATTGAATGGACAAGGAAGGAGGAAAATAATATATGGCAAGGTCTTTGTCACTGGATGACTCGAAGTGAACAAGTATTTGATATGTATTTGATTAAAATTGTTACCATGGCTACCTCTTTTGTATTAATTATAATGCACCGCTGCACACCAGAGTCATCGGAAACGCTGCACCTGCTGACGACCCGCGTTCCAGATCGTACGAACCCAATCACGGGGCGTTCACGATCCTGATCGGCAAACATAGCGATCCCATATATGCCGCCTGCGTTCAATCAACGCCAAACATAGCGATCCCACTTGAAGAACGAAGAGATTCAGCGATCCGGCGACCACTTCTTCTTGGCGGCGGCGGCGGTTCCTTCTACTTTTTCCACTTCCCACAATACCAACAATGGTGGCAGCGACAAGAAGAAGGTGGATGTTCTTGAAGGGTGAAGACTGAGTCGGCGCCTCTAGGATTCTTGATTTTTCCTCCATATTTGCGATCGAGATTCGAGAATTCTAGATTCTAGTATGTGAAACTCTGAAGAGATGAAGAGAATCAATAGATGATTATGTTTTCTTTTCGATTTGCTGGGAAGATTACAAAATCTCTAATGATCTAGGATTTTGGCGACGGCTTTCTTAGCATCTTCTCTAATAATGCGTTGTGGACCTGAGCCGTTCACGACGTGAATTGAGATTTTTTTTTTTTTTTTAGTCAAAAGCATAGATGATTAAGCTGATGATGATTATCTACAAAAAAAAAAATTAAAAATTAAAGGCTGTTAAAGGAAAAGCACATTATGTGCCTTCGTCAAAGTGACTAACAAAGAGGGAATCAAGGAATTAGCGATTACCATCAATCAGCAAGGATTACGGATCAATCAGCATTTAATGTCATCATTGTAATTGATATTTCCGTTGTAATTCTCTCCCTATATAAAGGGACTATGAAATAAAATTAGTAGACCAATTCCAATTCTCAATTTACTTTTACAAAGGCAGCTTTCTTTATTATTTATTTTTCTGTTATTTGTTAATTTACTTGTTTATCCTCCATAAGTAGTGTGGTTGTCATAGTATATTAATAAGGGGTATTTAGGTAAAATAAAAGTCCTTTGGGTTTGGAATAGGAATCCTAATTTTCAAAGATTTTGTTGATTGATTAACTCTATATAAGCTGCAATTCATAAGTCATAACAATACGCACAACTACAAAGCATAAAACAAAGCTCTATTATTTTAGCTCAGTTCAACAATGGTGTTTGGAAAAAGAAAACCATCACATCAAGAACCAATTTTAGAAGAAAATTATGAAGATCATGCCGGTGAGTATGAAGACAATAATTCTGTTGAAGAAACTCAAGAGTGTAATATAGACCAATCATCGAGTAGAAACAGCCATGAACAAGCTCAAGAATCTCAAGAAATTGGAGAATGGTTATGGTTCACATGCTTTGGCCATGTTCAGAAGTCAATCAAAATTGGAGTTATTGAAAGTTGCAAAAACTAGATTTGCATCGCATTATATCTTGTTGAAGCGACTTATTGATTGCAAAGAAGCACTAGCAAGTACTGTAATTCTTCACAAATGGAAAGATTGGGTGAAGACTTTCGACGCCGAGAAAAGAAAACTTGGGGAGAATATAACACAAGCTGTGTTGGCAGACAACTTTTGGGATGATGTATGTGTTGGCTATAGTGAATATCACAAAGCCAATATATTTTTTAATTAAATATTGTGATGGTGATCGTCAAAAGATGGGTGAAATTTATGAAAGGATGGACAATATGCTTGGAGAAATAAGAGAAGTTATGAGTTCTGGGCCGCACTCTAATTATTTTCCACAAATCGAAAAGATTGTGCTCTAAAGGTGGCAAAAAATGAATTACCCTATCCATTGTGTTGGATATGCCCTGACGCCAAGATTTTATGATAGAGAATATCTCAGTAAAAAAGCACCAGGAGGATTCACTCGAAAGAGCCCTAATCAAGATATAGAAGTGATTACAAGCCTCATGGAAGCATTTGATAAGATATCAGAAGATGGAGAAGAAGCAGAGTTATTACGTCAACAATATGCCATTTTTCATCAGCAAAAAGGTATTTTTGCTACACAAGTTGTCCAGACAGATGCTGTAACTATGGATGTCATTGATTGGTGGTCAACATATGGTTCACAAGTTCCAGAATTAGCAGAAGTTGCACAAAATGTAATTTTTTGTTATTATTAATCTTTTAATCGGATTTAAATTTGCTCACCACCACTCAATATAAAACTGCCATGTGTTATAAAATATAATTATAGTTAATCATGATGTTTTATTAAACAAATAAATTTCAAGTATTAAATTAATTCTACATGACGTGGCAAATTTTAATTGGGTGGTGATATCACCATAAAATAAAAATGGTGAGCAAATTTGAATCCCTTTTAATCTTTGTTCATTTATAATATACTTTATTATTGTTATATATATATATATATATTTTTTTTTTTTTTGTCAAACGTTGCTGTAGGTTGAATGTATTGCTATAGGATTTTTTTTTTGTTAAACTTTTCCGTATGTTGAATGATTGATTATTGCTATAGGATTTTTTTTTTTTTTGTTAAACTTTGCCGTAGGTTGAATGATTGAACTCCAATGAATTGTCATAATAATTGTGTTATAATTAACATATATTTCATCCTCTGCACTTAATGCCTTAATTGCATCCATGTTTGTTAGACAGCTTATTAAAACCTTTATCCATATTCTCTAGCATATTTATTCACTGAGTTATCAATGTATTTTTTATAGGGATAATGATAAAAAAGGTCATTTTGAAGTGCCTTATTATAATTTAAACACCACAAATGTCTCCATGATAATTAAGGTCACCTGTTCACAACCTACCACTAGAGTTCAACTTAATTACAAAAACTGCCACCATCAGTTTCATTGCCAGTTAACTGCAAATTTCCCAACTGTTTATCTTCTCCAAATTATAATTCGAAATTTCAAAGTTCCAAAACCGCTCAAACCTACTCCGTCTCATCTTCATCTCCGGCGGCCACATTCTGAGACACATACATTCTCCGACGACTGTTTTGCTCAACGGTGAAGCAGCGCCGACGCAAAAGTACTTCACAGAAAAAGCCCCAAATTTTAGGGATTCCAAGAATTGCAGAACTCGAATCGTCTACCTCGACCGGGTAATCTTTCAGCCTCGATTCTCAGAAACTTCTCTTACTTAATTTCGAGTCATTGATATAGTATTTAGTTTTGGAATTATAAGTCGAATATGATATAATTATTTCTGCATTTGATTCTGAAACAAAACAATTCGATTCCAAGTTTTGGTTTGAGTGAATATTTAAAGCTTTTTTGAGTGGAGATGATCAATGACTGTCTTCAAATTTTAGTTTGATGCTGTAACATAGCCAGTGACATAGGCTACTGACTGGGTATCATTTGATTTTGGAGGGGCTCGTGTGTCATGCTGTTTAGGCATTAGGCTTTACTTGAATGGAAATTCTGCTAGTGCAAATACATATTTTATAGGCTCAGATAATGAAACTGGCCAGTGAGGTCACTGGCCAGGTCGCTAGACAATTCAAAGGCCAGATAAGTCACTGGAAAAGACCAACTCATTGGCAACGTGTGTTAACCTCCTGTTAGTGATCATGTAACTGATCATGTAACTGTCCATGTAACTGGCCATGTAACTTACAATGTATGTAACTGAACATGTAACTGATAATGTAACTGATCATGTAACTTACAATGTATGTAACTGAACATGTAACTGATCATGTAACTAACGTTGTAACTTACAACATATGTAACTGGCCAAGTAACTGATCATGTAACTGACGTTGTCATTGACATGAGCTGTAACTGACCATGTAACTGATCATATAACTTACAATATATGTATCTGGCCAAGTAACTGACTATGTAACTGATTATGTAACTGCAAACTCAATGCTAACCTTCTTATTTTTTCAACAGAATTTAAACATCAGAAATGGCAAGAACAAAAAGAAAAGAAAGGGAACCAAGCGATGATGACGAAGACTACCAAGAGGTGGAATCAGAAGATCAAGAACACGATCGAACGATACACAAAAAGAAGAATTCGAAGAAGAGCTTGAAGAAATAAAAAAAAAGGAGACAGGAAGAAACAGAAGAAGAAGGAGAAGAAGAAAAAGAAGAACCATCACCGAAGAAGGCCCAAGAAGAGCTTGAAATAAAAAAAAAAAAAAGACAGGAAGAAACAGAAGAAGAAGAAGAAGTAGAACAATCACCAAAGAAGGGTTCCTCTTTGGTGCTGTTTCAAAAAACTGAAGCAGCACCAAAGAGGAAGAGAAATGTGAAACCAGGACATGTGTAGTACAGGTGCACATTAATAAGTTTCTTGAACACAATTAAAGATAACAAGAAGAATCTCAGTGTAAGAACATTAGATTTGCTCAGGCAGTCACCATTTGGAAATATTGTCGATGCATTCCATGGTGGCTACATAGAGGAGAAGTCAGCCAAGAAATCTGATGATTTCATTACACTCCTCCTGCAGGCCTACGACCATGAAAATGACCTCTTCTTCTTTGGAAAGAAGAAATTCAGGATCTCAACAAGAGATATTTCAAAGATCCTAGGAATGCCAGAAAAAGGTCAGTTGGTCCCAAAGACTTCTGAGGGTGCATATCAGTCCGACTTTGTCCAGCAGTTTTTTTCAAACACAGCGAGAATTAACAAGAGAGCGGTGGAGAAAGCTCTGCAAGATGCGCTCAAGGACAATCCAACAACAGAGGAAGGGATTGAGAAGAAGGACAAAAATGTGGCAAGATTAATCTTGCTGGACTTGTCCATCAAGTTTCTGTTCCCAAACGCAGGAGGAACAATTTCATGGGACTACGTCAAAGCCTGCGAAAATTTGGATAAGATCGGATCTTATGACTGGGCAAGGGAAGTTGGAAGCTTCTTAAAAAAGTCTATAAAGACTTTGAAAAAGAAAAAGGAGTCAACCAGACCATATGGTAATACGGGAGGCTGCGTTCTGATAATACTGGTAAGTTACTGTCAGACTGAAATGTAACTGGTCAAGTCACTGATCAAGACAAACTGCATGTCATTCGTCAAGTCACTATGACTAATTTTTTTTTGTTTTTTGTGCAAGCAGTATTGGTTCTGTCAAAAGACTGGAAAAATCAAGCCAATATCTGGAAGGGAGAACGAAGATTATGGGATGAGAAAATGGGAAATCCAGAAGCTGATACAGAATTGGACAAGTTTTAACAGCTTGAAAAAACTAGAGGTATTTTCTTCTCTGTCAAAGTAGTTGTCACTACACACGTCGCTGGCCAAGTAACTATCTTGGTTAAAAGTCACTGATTAAGTCACTGTCACACTGCATGTTCAATGGCCAAGTCACACTTCATGTCACTGGCCTTCATAACTATTGTAAACATGTCATTGCTCATGTCACATAGCATGTCACTGACATATTGAATATGTTTCTTTCAGAAAATCTTTGAAAACCTGAAGGAGGATAGAGAGGAATCAGAATCCGAGGAAGAGGAGAATAGATCAGATGAAGCAAAGACAGTTCCGGAAGGAGAGGAAAAAGGAGCTGATGATCAGAATTGTGAAAACGAAGAAGATAACCTACAAGTTGAGGTGGCTGAACAGGAAACAACTTCAGAAAAAAAAAACAAGTGGGAGAAAGAGCTTCAGAAAAAGGAGGAGGAGATAAGATATATGACTTTGGAGAAAGATAATTTGAAGAAAAAACTGAACGAAAAGGAACAGGAACTAAGGAAAATAACGGAGGACATGGTGAATCTGGAGGAACGAAATGCTACACTTGTGACTGAGAATTTCTGCCTTGCATCATCGGTGAAGGAGTTAGAGATAAAATTGAAGGAATTCGAGCAAATGTTGAGCCCAAAGACTCACACCTCAACAGCAGCATAGCTCCCCACCACCTAACTCAGCAGAAGAAAACACAGAAAAGAAAGATCAATCGACTGTTGAGGAAGGTCATTCCCAAGGGATCTGCACAGTCGAAGAATCTGCAGCAGCAGCAGCTCAATCCCCACCTCACTGCACAGTGGCAGAAGAAACTCAATCGACACCTCCATCACACAAGGAAAAGAAAGATCAATTGACTGTTGAGGAAGGTCCGGCCCATGGGATCTGCACAGTCGAAGAATCTGCAGCAGCAGCAGCTCAATCTCCACCTCACTGCACAGTGGCAGAAGAAACTCAATCGACACCTCCATCTTACAAGGACTCACAGTTCCAGAGCCCCACAGTCGACATGCTCACAGTGGCGGAAATGGAACAACAAGCTGACATGTTTCAGATAGTGAAAAGTCCTATAGTTGAAGAAGCATCTCAACTTCGTACGTTGAGCATAGAGAAAGAGAAGAAGACACCAGAGCAGAGCAAAAAGGGCGAGTTAACAATGCACCTTACACAGCAACATTCTGGTGAAACAGTATCATCAATGGGTCTCTACTCTTACGTTGTGAGATTAAAGAATAGGAGAAGAACACAGAAAAAGGACAACATTTACTGGTGGGGGGATGTGAAAGCAAAACGACAGAAGAAAGCAAAGGAGATTGAAGAGAGATTGAAAGATGCTGAAAAGAAAGAAAAAGAAAAAAAAGAAAATGAGATGAAGGCCTCACTGCCAGATGCTGAACGTAAAAGGCTAGAACAGATGGTAGCACAACAGAAGTTGGACGATGTACCAGAGGATGTTCTGGAAGCAATAAGACAGATGGACGCTGCAGAAAATGCACAAATCAATACAGAGCAAGAAGAGAAACAGCTACCTCCTGAGGTCGTACACTGGGAGGAGAGCAAAGTATACAATTTTATGGACCAGGACACCAAGAGGAGAGTCCAGAAATACTGGCAAAATGCACCATCAGGGTAATACTTTAATTAAGTTAAAATTCTATTTTAAACTTATTGTAACTGGCCAAGTAACTGTTTATGTAACTATCAAAGTAACTGGCCAAGACGAAAATTCTATTTTAAACTTATTGTCACTGGCCAAGTAACTGTTTATGTAACTATCAAAGTAACTGGCCAGGCCATCGTTCATGTATATGGCGAAGTCACTGGCCATGTGAAGTCACTGGCCAAGTCACTGTCCATGTAACTGACAAAGTAACTGGACAAGTAAAGTCGCTGGCCAAGTCACTGTCCATGTAACTGCGGAAGTCACTGGCCAACGAGTTGGGCAAGTGAAGTCACTGGCCAAGTCATTGGCCATGTGATTGTTAAATAACCAACATCACAATCTATGTTACTTACACTATTCATTCTTTGCAGAGTATACTTCTGGGATGGAAGACAGTATGGAGCACAGGTTTCAAGACAGGATTTAAAAGACATGATTATGGACGAACCGATAGCAAGCAATTGCATTGAATGTTATGGAATTCTCTTGACTGATCAGCTGTTGGAGAAAGAATCACAAGACTTGGATGTCCCAACTTTTATGAATCCCTTATGCTGGGTAAGTAGTGGAACGATTATCAATCTACAATCAAAGCAAATAATTCTTAATTGATAATAACTTGTCTTCTTTTTTTCTTACAAACAGAATTCTGCAGAAAATTTGACGATGTATTATGTACATCTGTACCTCTGCGAACCACTGTTCCAGAATCTGGCAAGATCCAACTATATATTCTTCCCAATCTCACATGAATCAGGATTTCATCATACACTGCTCATTTTTGACAAGGAATTAAATGAATGGTACCACTGTGATTCAAAAAGACCGAAAAAATCATCAACTGGAAAATCCTTTCAAAATGTCCAAAAAATGGTATGGAACACTTTCGTCATACTAATTTCATATATTTAATTTAAGCAGAAAGCAAATTATTGATTATGTTGCGATGTTGGAAATGCAGGTTGACATGGTCGAACTTTGGATGACAGCAGTAAAACAACAAGCAGATGACATGCTGGAACAGGGATGCAGAATGAAATTTGATGAAAAGAACAGTTCAGAAGAAGAACTGAAAATGATAGAAGTTCCATTGACTGAAACCGAGAGAGAAAGCATAAAGTGGATCAAGGATAACTATAAACAAAAAATGGCAGTGACAGAACTCAAAGACAACCCTCAGCAAGGAAAAGATTCGTAAGTACATAGCTCTTTAAAAATGTCAATATAATCATTATAAAGTTCAAATTCATTTACTTCAAGTTTTATATGATGAACAGATTGGATTGCGGACTTTTTGTAATGTACACAATGGAGATAATTTCGAAAAAAGGGAGAGTTCTAAAGAAGCTCACAAAGGATGATATTTTGAAGTTTAGAGCTCATATTGTAAAGTCATTTGCAGAAAGTAGGCACAGCTGGAACTCAAAACATAATGAAGTGTAGAAATTTGTTTAGGAAATAGGATAGGTTATATAGTTTTTTCGAATTGATTCATCATATATATCCATTCATTTGTTCAATCGGAATTTCCATTTTTTAATATTTTCTTGCAGATATTGCTTCAGTATATAAAAGTTTGTTTGATATGATCTTCTGAAAAGTTTGTTTGATATTGCTTCAGTATGTAAAAGTTTGTTTGATATGATCTTCTGAAACTGAATGTCACTGGATATGGAAACCTGAATGTCATAGACCAAGTCACTGGTCAAGTCACTGTAAAAAAAATTCATGTCCTTATGAACCCTATAAAGTAACTGGCCAAGTCACTGGCAAAGTAACTGTAAAAAAATTCATGTCCTTATGTACACTATAAAGTAACTGGCCAAGTCACTGGCAAAGTAACTGACAAAGTCACTCACTAGCAAAAGACAAGACATGTTTGGTAATCTTTTTATTTTTAAATGCAGCATGCCGCTGCACCGCGACTGCAGCGTTTCGCTGCACGACAACAAACAAAGTTTAAGTTTCAATTAAAAATCTGTAAAAGGTAATGTCATGAGCCAAAACATAAAGCAAGTAACTGTAAAAAAAATTCATGTCCTTATGTACCCTTTAAAGTAACTGGCCAAGTCACTGGACAAGTAACTTTAAAAACTAATGTCATGAGCCAATAAATAGAACAAGTAACTGTAAAAATTGAAGTCACTGCTTATGTCGCTTTCTATGTTTGAAATTACCTATCTAACCATTCAACTACAAGTAAACTGCCAGTGGCAGTTATCTAACCCGAGAGCGACTATTTCTCTTGGTTCATTTTACAATATCTTTTCACAATTTCAAAACTCAGAGAAACTTTATACGATTTTTGCCCTAAACTCAGAGAAACTGCTCAAAGATTTTCTCTCCGGCTAAAACAGAGGACAACGACTGATTTCCTCCACCGTGAACGGTGGGTAAGCAAGAGTGATTCACCGACTAAGCCCCAAATTCTACGGTACTTCAAATTTACCGAAAATATTTGAAAATCTGTGCTCGTCAGACAGCCGCCGGTAACTTCCTCCTCCTTCTTTCATATAATTTCAATTTGAATAGCTTGCGTTTTGTTTGAATTAGAAAAGATATTTCAATTACATGTGGAGTCTCATCAGAGAATGAATTTGCATGCGACATTTGTTTGACTTACATGTGGAATCTGATGAGAAAATGGTGAGACTTGTTTAAATTACATGCGGAATCTAATGAGAAAATGATGATTTCTGTTTGAATTACATGTGGTCACTGTCACTGGCTATGATCATGTAACTGGTCATGTAACTGTTCATGTCACTATCATAAACATGTGCATAAATATGTCACTGGTTATGTAACTATCAAAATAACTATTGAATTCTAATTTTCTTAACTGTTTACAGGATTTTTTTTTAAAAGTTCGAGGAATGGACCAACTAAAAAGAAAACAAAGTGAGGAATCCGGAGAAGAACAATCTAAAGAACAAAGTCCAGAAGAAACAATTGGGGAAAAGTTGAAAGAGATAAAATGGAAGAAAATGAAAGAGAGAAAAAAGCGAAAGCAGAAAACTGAAGATGAAGAAGAATCAAGTCAAGATGAGGAAGGAACAACTGGAGATGAAGAAGAATCTGATGAAGAACAAGTCCGGGGTAAGAAGACGAAGAAGGATAAAAAGAAGAAAACTGGAAAGTAGAAAAGAAGAAAACTGGAAGGAACTGAAGATGAAGAAGAATCTAATGAAGAACAAGTCCGCAGTAGGAAGAAGAATAAGATTTAAAAGGAGAAAACTAAAAAGGAGAAAAGAAAACACAGGGAAGAAAATGAAGATGAAGAAGAACTTCGTGCCAAGAAGAAGAAGAAAATGGATAAAAGGAAGACAAAAAAAGAGAGTACAAAGAAGAAGGAAGAAACTGACGAGGAAGAAGATACAAAGGATGATGAAGAGGAAAAAGTCCCAGGGAAAAGGAAAAGATATGTAAAAGAGGGTTATGTGCAGTATCGCTGCACAATGCTTGCTTTTCTGAAAACAATGGCAGAAAACAAAAATAACCTGACTGAAGGGACTTTAGAGCTGCTGCAGAAAACACCCTTTGCAACGCTGATAGATGCATTCCATGGAGGTTCAATTAAAGAAAAGGATGCAAAGAAATTGGATGATTTAATCACACTTCTGCTACAAGCATACAACAGCGACACAGACCTTTTTGTGTTTGGGAACAGGAAATTCAGAATGTCAACAAGTGATATATCTATGATTTTAGGAGTGCCGGGATCCGGGTTATCAGTACCAAAGACCAAAGAAGGGGCATACAGATCTGAGTTCGTGACTAAATACTTTGACAAAAAGCAGAGGATCAACAAGGCGGCTGCAGAGGAAGCTTTGAAGAAGGCATTGGCAGAAACTCCAGAAACAGGGGATGAAAAAACGAAACGGGACAGAAATGTTGCCGTATTAGTACTCTTGAACCTTTTCATCAAACTCCTGTTCCCAAACTCTGGAGGAACAATATCTTGGGACTATATAAGAGTCTGTGAAGAGGTGGAAAGTCTGGGAAAATATAGCTGGGCAAAGGAAGTTGGCGACTTCCTTAAAAAATCAATTAAACGAAAGGCAAAAGAATCCCAAAACATGGCAGGTTGCGTGATATTGGTGATGGTAAATTCCCGTACCTTGTTAAAAATTTGTTTATGCATCATTTTGCTGTCCCATAATTAACTACGTATGCTGTTGTAAGTACAAAAACTAGATCAGTGTCATGTCATTGGTCAGGTCACTGGACAGGTAACTAGCCAGGTCACTGTTAATGTTACTGTCAAGTTAAAGGTCACTGACAATGTCACTGTTTATGTATTTGCATATGTCATTGGTTATGTTTGTGATATTCATATGGCTAAGCAGTTATGTATTTGCATATGACAATGTTACTGTCAAGTTTATGTCACTAACTAACTAGTTTTCTATTTTTATTTTTTATTTTCCAAACAGTATTGGTTTTGCCACAAGACGGGAGTAGTGCCGCCAATCTCTGGAAGAGAAACCGAAAAACACGGAATAAGAAAGTGGCAATTAAAGACCCTGATAGAAAAAAAAAAAAAGGGGATTTCAACACCATGGGGAAGTTGAAGGTATGTTAATTTGATGTAGATAAACTAGGTCACTGGTCTTGTCACTGGTCTTGTTAATGTCGTAGGGTTCCAACTGGTCAGGTCACTGAGCAAGTCATTGACTATGTCACTGCTCATGTTATTGTTATATTTTCATGTCACAGTGCATGTATCTTTCCATGTCTATGATTGTGTTGTTGTTTTATTTCTGTCACTGCTTATGTCACTGACAACTTTTGTAATTTTGTTTCAGAAAATCTTTGATAAAGTTAAAGAAGATGCAGAGGAAGAAGATTCTGAGTCTAATACAGACACAGAAAGTAAAGAAAAAAAGAATGATGAGCAAGAAGATAATGTTGAAAATAGAACCAGTGGAAACATTAACAATGAGAAGATGGAGACAGAGATAGGGAAGACCAATGAAGAGAAGAACAAATTACAGAGAAAGCTGGAGGAAAAGGAAGAAGAGCTAAGTGCTTTTAAAAAAGAAGTTGAGGAGAAAGAAAAGGAAATTGGCAGAATAAACGAAGAGAATGAGGATGTGTTATTGGAAAATGAGGTGCTGAAATTGAGAAAGCCTCACTGATTAAAAGAGTGAAGCAATTGGAGGGCATAGTGATGGCACTAACTGAGAAGTATGAGTCGCCAATAGCACGGCCAGGTGATGACAACAAGTCAACTCCTCCTCCCCCACCACCTAGTTTCCCTCCACCAAAATCAAAGGCCGCACAGGACAAGCCAACTGACACCAAGCACTCCAAAAACACAAAATCTCAAGGTGGAATTCAGGGAACTCAATCACAACCTGCCTACTCCACAGCAAGAGCATCTGAGATGATATCTGCGGAACCTCACTCTACCGACCGAGGACATCAGTCACCACTTCAATGCCTTGCCCAAGTAGCTGCACAAGTTCATTCACCAACCTCTCCTGAGGTTAAATTGAGAATGACGGAAGATGCTTGCACACCGAATACTGCTTGGGTTAATGCATTGTTTGTGTTTCCACCTCCGGGCGTGTTTCAAACTCCACCTCCAAGAAAAGTCAGTTTGGAAGATATGCAAGCAGAGCCAAACAAGTATCAGATCATTATATCACCAGAGGTTCAGCCTGTTTTTGACGTCGAACCAGTCAATTACATTTCTCCTACACAACAGATGACAAGAGCTGAGTTCATCAAGCCAATTTTAGAGGAGATATCAGGGCAGGACTCAGAATCTATTGGCCTCTATTGTTATGTGGTTAGGACGAAGAGAAAGGAGAGAGTACAAAAAACACATCATATTTTCTGGTGGGACGAGGTGAAAGAGCAAAGGCAGAGGGCGAAAATGACCAAATTCACAGCACTAGAAAAGAAAAAAGGACAGACAGCTGAACAGCAGCCACAGGAGGAAGTGATACATGATTTGACGATTAATGTGGATGACGAGGAACAAACAGAAAAAAACGAAATTGAAGTGATAGATTGGCAAAACCGACAACTGTACAAGCTACTTGACAGCCCAACTAAAAGAAAATTAGAGAAGTACTGGAACAAGGCAGAACAAAGGTAATGTTTCATGTTACAGCTCACAAGATAGTGACTTAACTTGCCATGTAGCTGTCCTAGTCACTGGCCAAGTCACTGTCCAGATCATGGCAATTGCCATGTAGCTGGCCTAGTCACTGTCCAGATCATTTTCAAATGCCATGTAGCTGGCCTAGTCACTGGTCAAGTCACTGTCCAGATCATGGCAATTGCCATGTAGCTGGCCAAGTCACTGTCCAGATCATTGGCAAGTGAAAAGTAACTGGCTAAGTCACAGGACTAACAACGTTTTATGTTATGCAGCGTATTATTCTGGGAGGGAAAAGAGGCTGGAAGTGAAATCACAAGGGCAGATGTCAAAATGTTCATAAGCGATCAATCAATAGCAAACAACTGGATTTATAACTCGTGTTGGGTAAGTATGACGAGCACTTTCTATAAACATTGAATCCTTATCTCTCATTCTTTGTTTATTTATAACTCGTTCTATGTATTTCTTTCTTTCTTTTTTTAAATAGTATTCGACAATACATTTAACTGTGAGAAACCTCCATCAATACTTGTGTGAGCCGCTGTTCCAAAACATGGGAAAATGCAGCATGCTTTTCTTCCCAATTACCCATAATGAAGAATTTCACCACACGCTCTTGGTCTTTGACAAGGACATACCGCAATGGCTGCATTTTGATTCAATGAAACCAAGAAGAGCAGGAACAGGGGAGTGCTTTAAAAGTATAAAAAAAATTGGTAAGAAACTTCTTACTGACCATGTAACTGACCATGTAACTATCACTCACTAATCTGTGAAAGAATACAGGTTGAAATGGTCGAGCTGTGGATGAGAGCAGTGAAAGATCAAGCAGACGATATGCTGCAGCAAGGCTGCCGAATGAAATTTGACAAGAGTCAAAGCACTCACACGAAATTAAAGATGGTTGAAAGTATTTTGAGCGATGACGAGATAAGAACAATAAGGTGGATAAAGGAAAATTATGACGGTGGAAGGATTCCTTTGAACCATACCAGAATCTGCCCCCAACAAGACGAAGGATCGTAAGTCTATATTCAAAAATTTAAAATGATAACTTTACTGTTACTAAGTTGGTCAAAATCATTAACTTGAAATTTTTAATTGACAACAGATTAGATTGCGGACCTTTTGTAATGTATTACATGGACAGAATGGCAAAAGAGGAGAAGATACCAAACAAAGTCACCAAAGCTCAGATGATGAAGTTCAAAGCTCAAATATTCAAAAAATTTGCAGAACATAAGCAGAGCTGGAACTCAGCAAATTAAGAATTTTAGAAATTTGTTTGTTTAGTTCAAAATTTCAGAAATTTGTTGTTTAGTTCAGACTATGACTTGTATGGATCTTTTTATTCAAGATTAATGCATCTTCTGAATTCATAGGGCAAGTCACTGACTATGTAAATATGAAGGCCGCATATAATTGAAAGTGTCATTGTTAAATTTACTACTCAAGTCACTGACCATTATGTAACTGCTTAAGTCACTGGCCAAGTAAAAAGAAAACTGAATGTCATTGGCCAAGTCACTAGGCAAGTTACTGTAAAACTCAAGTAACTGACTAAGTCACTGATAATGTAGCTGACCATGTAAATGACCATGTAACTTACAATGTATGTAACTGACCATGTAACTAATCATGTAGCTGATTATGTAACTGGACAAAAAACATTAAAACTATAAGTCACTAGAGAAGTCACAGCCAAAATGATATTTCTATTTCAGTTTGCAGCGTGCCGCCACTACTAGAAATCTGTTCATAGACATCGCATGTTTTAAATCGGTCAGACTTGCACACGATGTAAAAAAGTAATCTAACATCGTTTTACGAAAATACCGATTTAAATGTATATCATTAACATCGGGTCTTAAAATGACCGGTGTTAAAAGTTTTGTTTGAAAATTGCGGGAACCTACTTTTGCAAAAAGCGCTAAGTCTTTTAAGTGAAATGAAGGAGCGGGGACTAAAACTTAAAACTTTCACACTTAGAAAAATTAAAGCCCGATCCCAAAACTGAAACAGAAAACCCTAATCATAGTCTCGCTCGACTCCTTCATTCTGAACTCACCCCAAACTGGAGCTCCTCCCAAACTCGACCTCCATTCTGGACCCTAAGCTCACTCGAACTCGCCGCCATTGCTTCCTTCATCTACGTCCTCTCTCCCTCTCTAGTTTCACAGCTAGCTAACTCACACAAATCGAGCCATGGCTCCTCCCAGTCTTCTCGGTCCTCCCGAGCTCCACAAACCCTCACCCACCACCACCGCTCCGCCGCCACCCGAACCCGAATCCAAACCCCAAGGCCTGGAACTGGAAAGTCCGACAAGGAAGGCTTCCATATGGCGGCGTTTTGGCTCCACAAGCACCACCCCAAAACTCGCCTGCAACCTCGCGTCCTTCTCCGAGATCGGTTACTTGAAGGACCTGCCGGAGATCGTGTACCGGCTTCTGGAGGGCGAGGACGTGAGGAAGAAACAGAAGGCGGAGTGGCGGGAGAGGAAATGCGCCGGAGGCAGGAAGCGACGGGAATCCGGATCCGACGGCGAAACCGGGTTGAGCTCCGAGAAGAAGAGAATCAGAAAAAAGAGAGGAAAATGGAGAGAGAAGAAGACGATTCAGTGAGCGAGGTTCTCAGAGATCGATTCAGACTCTCCACCATCTCTATCGCCGATGCCGAAGGTACTAAAATCTTCACACTCACTAATTCGACGGCTTTTGATTTCGTTTCTGGTTTTTCTTTTTCTCAGTTTTCAATTCTAGTTCTCCAAGCAGCGAAGAGAAGCGGCATGGAGATATCGGAACCCGTGGTGGCTTGCATTTCCGACTTGGCCTTCAAATTTACTGGTATTTTACGTAAGCTTTGCTGGTTTGCTTTGAAATTGAGAATCGAAAGTAATTTGGTCATAAATTTTTACAATTCTTATGGCGCATAGCACTGAAATTTACTGAATAGTTAGGTTATTGTGTTTGTGTGATTAAGGCTCCATCTGGAAATGGAATGCCTCTTTAGATTGGGGTTTTTTCTTTGGGAACTTTTTTTTTTTTTTTAATGCTAAAAGAACTATGTGATTACTCGTTAGGAATTGGATCTAATTAATGGAACCCCAATTGGTCCAACCGGCCTCCACACTATGTTCTTTGTTTCTGGGTTTGCAGATTCCGCGTACTTCCTGCTCTCTCTCTCCGTCTCTTTTGATTTTTATTTCTTTTTAGAGTCTCTTAAAAATTTTGTTCAAGATCTAAGAATTCACTTGTTTGTGATTGTTAGTGACACTGATATTGTTCTTTGTTTGATTTGAATTGACTGGGTTTACTCAGGTCTCTTTGCTTTGGAGACATGGAGCAATAAGCAATGCCAAGCATTCCCCAAATTGCAAGTAACCGAAATTTCAAAGCTTTCGTCTTCGGATTTGATCTCAATCAGTAGAGAATTAGGCATTTGATTTTTCAATTCTGGCCGCGAAATGGTGGACTGGAAAGAGAAGATAAGGTCTCTTTGAACCTGACGGAGGAGATTCTCCAAAGCATGGAAGTTGGGCTGGCTTTCAGGGACTACGTAATGGCTCTGTCTCTCTCTGTTTCTGATTGCTTTTAGCTCAATTGAATCAAAACCCTAATCTTTTTAACTTGGTGAATTTGAAAGTGAAAAAGTAATTGTTTTTTTTACAGAATGGTAGAATCAGTTCGTTGGATTTTCTCAAGGCTTCGAGTTATGTAGTGACTGCTAGTGATGATGAGTCTATTTGCTTGTATGATGTCTCCACTGCAGCGTAAGGTATAAGCCCTTTTCTTGTTGATTTGAAAAATGTAGACTTGTTTAGGATTTAGGATTTAGGGTTTAAGGTTTACTCTTTTATTTGTATTTAACAGGTGCTTGAAGACCATTAACAGCAAAAAGTATGGGGTTGATTTGGTTTGCTTCACTTATCTTCAATGTTTTCATTTGGGCGAAAATTATTGTATGGATCTGTTGAAGTATGATTGTTTTTGTAGAGTTTGAGAAGCGCAAGTTTCTGGGTGGCTTTAAGAACAGTGGGTTTGTGGAGAAAGTCAATTCCAGCTTGGTATGTTCTCTCTTGCTTTCTTCCAATCTTTGTACCACTTGAATTTGTGAGCTATGCAATTTTGGTTTTAATTGCTTTATTCTAGTCTCTGTATGTTCACCTTGTCTTGGCTGAAATGTTCTTGCATATAGAAGGATTGGGCATTTGTTCTAGATAGAAAAACGAAGAGAAAAACAAAGTCATACTAATCGATACACAGTATTTGCGGTGCTTACTAGTAAGCAGTGAGAGTGAAAGAGTTTGATTCAACTCGGTGGGTGCTCGACTCCAACCAGCTTGGTAAGCGTCTCTCTATCCTCAATCTGTTTGAACTCTAACTCCGTATTCAGATTTCATAAAGCCCTTGTGATTATCATTTTGTTTTTCTCTTTCTTGTCTTGATTCTGGGTTGGGGCAGATGGGTTTTGCTCTGCTGGGTTTGGAGCTAGTGTTCCTTATGGGTTTTTAATCTTTCGTAATCACTTTCTCACACTTCAGAATTGCTTTTATATTACGTATGAATTTCTGGATTTTTAACAACATTGAAGCTATTTTTGTTACTGTAGGAACTTTGAGGAAAGAGAAATGTCCAGGTTTCGATCACTGTTGCAGGCAACCAAGAAAGGTATCATAGCTGCTTCTTGGAGTTGTTGTGATAGTTTTTTTCTCTCTCTTTTCCGTTTCTTTTCTATGTGATAGCTTCTCTGAGGGTTTGTATAATTGGCTAGTATGTGATGTTTCATTGTTATATCAAGAATCAGTTCAAATTGTATAATGAATTTCCATTGTTGTTTTATTCAGTTTATCTCCCTGATACTCTCTCTCTCTCTCTCTCTCTCTATATATATATATATATATATATATATATATATATATATATATATATATATCAAAAACATGGAAGCAGAGGTGCAATCATTAGAAGAGCTTTCAAAGCAGCTATTCCTACTTTTCAAATTTTCAAATAGGATAAAGATGCATGCTTTTCTCCTACTTTGAGTGTATATGCTTACAGATGTTAAGTAGCTTCCTATAGTGATGCCATTTGTGCATATGTATATTCAGGGAACTAGCAAAGGATTTCGTTGTTGCTGGCACTGCATCAGCGTGCGTATATGGTGCTTGTGAGGCGATGTTCAAGCCTGACATGGTTTGTTTCTGCACTCAACTAATCAAGATTCGTTATTTGAACTGCTTGTATTTTTCTGTATATCAGGTTTTTTAGTTTTAGATACTTTAGACCATCATATATGTTCAATACAAGTAACTGTCAATAACTTGGCTACTCCAGAAATGTCATAGTGCCAATCGTAATTTATACTTGGATTTTTTATTTAACTTTGAGTTATTTATTTACTTTTGGAATTTTGTACGCTATGGTGGGAATTCTTATCTCTTTGATCTGAATACATTATAATTCCCATTGGCTCAGGATGCTGGACTTTTTTTACCTATACATGGTTCTGCTCCTGATATTGCTGGACAGGTTGGTTTTCCTGCACATCAAATTATCTTGCTCTTGGAGTACAATGCGATTTAAATATGAAACGGTCCAATATGCTGGATAAGGCTTTTGCCTTTAGCAATGGTTCTCAGTGCTGCTATGCTATGCTTTCAATGCCTCTTTTTTCTTTTTTGGTTTTGCTTGATATTTGTCTGAGGGTTTGTAAATGTTTATTTTGCTTGAACTTGACAGATCAAAGTTTCAAACTTTGCACTTATTAGTGCATTTATGACAGAGTTGGAAGCTGAACACCTGTTATCCAGGTTTATATGTGATCCTTTTATTGGAAATTCTACATGATTTTCAGATTATTTGAGTACTTATTTTATCAAGTGTTGTTGGACAGATTTCAGTCTAGATTGTGTTCAGATGCTCATCAATAATATCTACATTTGTAGGATTTTGATGTATGCTGCAGATAAGTGACACATGACCTTGTTTCTGCAATTTGTATGCAGAACGTTAGAGTCAACTAGCTGTCAGTTTGCTGATCAGGTGGAAGCAACATTAGTTAACAAAGGAGCCAGAGTAATATCCGAAGAATCAACCTGTTGGTGTTGTGCTTATGCGGGCGTGGCTGGCCAGGGATAGCCAATACATGGGAACCCTTGGAGAATCTCCAATCTGTCTCTGATGTTATAGAAGCATTTAAAAAAAGGTATTATTTTGTTTCTGTTTCTGTTTTACGTTCCAGTTACTTCCAAGTCTTTATATTGCTAGTGTTGGCCTCTATAGATAGTCCATGGGTTTCCACACTAATTATCTTCATTAGCTTGTTTACCCAATCACTGTGCCTTGTGTGTTGTTTATATATTTCTAGTGGGCGGTAAAGACGTGGAAATCATATAGCCAAAATCAAATTGACGAGGTGCGCATTGAAGTGGCTGATTATATGCAGAGTTTGATGTAGGACTGTGACTGCCAAGATGTTTTTTGAGTAAGGCTAGCTAGTTTTGGCTTTGAAGCAAATCTTGGTGTGGAACTTTTGTACATTGTTGCTCATATGTTTCCAAGCTAGCTTTTGTAAGTTTAGGGGTTTATTTTATGAATTATGTTGAATCATGAATTTGGAAAGAAAATTAATGGAAAGCCCCTAATTTTGGATGATGAGAAATGCAATTTTTTTCCCTGCAATAGCTAAATGCAAACTTTTCACATCATGCTTGTCAAAATGAAGTGAAGTATATTAAAGCATAATAAAACAGTAATGCCAAGGAAAACGAAGTCAGTTGAGAGATTAGAAATCAATATCAAAAATGAAATCGATGTCCTATGATTATCAATATATCGAATTGTAACTCAAAACCGATGTAATCAAAACTACTGCACATCGATTTCTAATCACCAAACCGTAATCTATTATGAACATACAAATCACCTACCATGGAGCAAACCGATGTGTGGTCAAAAGGTGAACATCAGTTTTACGAACAAACAATACTCATGGGAACTGATGTCTACAAGTGTACCGGACATCGCTTCTGGAATAGAAATCGATGCAAATGTTCAAGTAGGTATTGTTCGACATATACTTTTTTAAGCATAAAATGTGAAAATATGAAGAATTAGACATACCTAACATACAAAAATATGATGATTATAACGATTATACATCGATTTGTTTTTTAGAATCGATGTTGGTTGTTGTCTGGGACATCGGTTGAAAACGCGCTTATACTGATGTCTATACTTTTCTCTACACCCACTAAGACATCGGTCGAAAATTAGTTTAACATCGGTCCAGAACCGATGTCTATGAACAAAATTCTAGTAGTGCGCTGCACCGCAAAGGCAGCGTTCCGCTGCCAATTACCAAATCTATATGCAGTGATCCAACTACAAGTCATTGAACAAGTCACTGCCAAGATAACTAAAAACTAATGTAAATGGACAAGTCAATGTAAACTAATGCCAAAATGGTTATGTCACTGTACATGTAACTATTAAAAACCTGTAGACACAAAGAATACTGAAGGATTTATAAAAGAAGAAAGCAGATACACTGTCTCATAGTCAAAAAAAAATTCCAATGAGTAAGCACCTTACAAGCACTTCTTATCATTTATTGAAAAAAATGAAAAATCAAAACAAAATTTCAAACTGTATTGGAGTCACTTGCTATGTCACATGCCATGTCACTGTTAAAGGCATGTAGGCAGAATTGAACCTATATCGGAGCTGTACAACTCTTTCTGTTGTGACCATCACATTTTCCACACCTACCACACTTGATCACCCTGGTTTTCTCACTCCTTTTTCTGAACCTCTTCTTTCTAGGCCTTCCCGGTGGTCTTCTAGTCAAAGGCGGCTGCAATATCACCGCATCTCTACCAAAATCATGCACTTGCTTCGAAATAGAGGGAAGAGGATTAATTGGGAAAGAATAAGTTTCTCGATATTTCTCCACCTTGTACAGCTCATTGACATACAAATACGGGGAAGAACCATGTTGTTGGATCACTACAAGGGCATGGGAACATGGGAAGCCATACAGCTGCCATTCTCCACACGAACAAAAGCGAGTTTCCAAATTTACCATGCTATTGTACTTCTGGCAGTGAACTTCATACACATAGGTATCAGACCTGCTCACTCTCCAATGCCTTCCTACTTCCAAATTCTCCTTCAGCTTCTTTTCAATCACCGGGCACAACTCAGAGAACCATTCCTCAGCATCCTGCTTCCGAGCAGCAATTGAAGCCATGGACTTCACTCTAATGCCATCATTAATATCAAGAATAGGAAGACTCTTCAAAGGCAACACCCAATTATTGAAAGACTCAGCCAAGTTATTTGTCATTTCACCAAATCTTTCGCCGTTAAAGTAAGCCATACACCAGTTCTCGTTGGGAAGATCCTCCAGAAATTGAGCAACTATGTCGCCGCCTTCACTCCTCAAGATTTCCATGTTGAACTCATACATCTCCTGTGTTCGAGAATAAGCACAACACATAAACAAGTAAGGAATACGATCCTTACGGTAAGAACCAGCTGCAAATTTGTCAGAAAGGTTAGCCATCAGGTGTCTAAAACAAAACCCATGTGGATTATTGGGAAACACTCTAGGGAAAGCACTAACAAGCCCAACATGACGATCAGAAATGAACGTCACCCTCCTCATAGGGTGTTTTGCAAACTCTTCAGCCAAAACCTCAAGAAAAAATCTCCAATTACTCTCATTTTCAGAATCCACAATAGCATAAGCAACTGGATACAAGCCTGAACAGAAAAACAAAATAATGTCACTGTCATGTAACTGTTAATGTCACTGACCATGTCGCTGACATAACTGCAAATTACTTGACAGTGACATGGCCAGCGACATGTCATTCAAATCACAGAACATTTAGGTCATTGGACATGTAACTGTCAATGAACATGTAACTGACCATGTCAGTAGCTATGTAACTAACCATGTCACTTACATTACAAAAAAAAAAACAGATGTACTATGCCAAAAACATTATCAGACGACAGATGGAAACCGTTGTGGGATATGGAGAGCCACCGTTGTAGACCGAGCCGCTGTCTGATGAAAATTCAGACAACGGTGGAACACAGTTGTCTGAGAAACATATAGACAACGTATATGTGTTAAACGTGTTGTGTGATACTCGACAGATAGCTCAGCAGGTGGCTCGGCAGATGCCAGGTGCAGCTGCGCGGCAGTTGCGGCGCTGCCTTCAAACAACAGTGCTAGTTTTGAAGTTGTTTTATGTTGAGCTTCTCAAACAACAGACTTTTATTTTGTGTGTTGTCTGACTGATATTCAAACTTCAGTTCTTGGAATATATCTGTTGTCTGATTAACATTGGGACAACAGAATTCAATTTCTTCTGTTGTCTGATTAAAATTGCAACAACAGAGTTTAATTGCTTCTATTGTGTGAGTGCAGATTAGAAGACAGTGATTTGTTAAAAACCGATGTGATATATGAATGATTGCAGTGTGATTTGTCCCCATTTTTGGCCATTCAGACTGCGGGCAGTTATCATTATATCTATTTTGTTGTCTGATTATTTGAATATCCCATTCCTGAATTAAATTGTGCATTTGATCCATTTACATACCAAATATAAACATTGCAAACCATCAAATATAAACATTGCAAACCACTAATCATTGAACCCAACATTTTAAACAAGAAAAGCATTCTAGTGCATGCCCATCCACTTAACACACACACATATATATATATATATATCTATCGTTCCAAAACATGCAACACATGGTGCATGACAATGTACCAACAGAGAAGCACAAAAAAGGACCAGCAACAAGCCTATCTTTTGACAGTTCCATTCCCACAGCCCACAACACCAATAAGTGAAGGGTCAACAAATGCAACCATGTCCACCATTTTATATGCCTTCAACTGATCATAGAGGTACCTAATAACAAAAATTTACAGCAAGTCATTGGGTTTCAGCAACTATACTTCTTATCGAAGCATTGGGGGGAGAGCACATATATATAAAGAACTGAATATATATTTTCTACCTCTGGTACACGGCAATGCAAGTTCCAGTGGTCAAAGACTCGCCCATATAATACCTGCAAATAAGAAAGAAAAAAAACTATCAGATTGACAGGGCTTATACTCTTAAGGCATGGTAATGATCCTAATTAAAGAGACATAACCAAAACCGTCTGTGTTATATCTTTTAAAACACACACAACCTAGCTTTGTTATTTAAAGTGTTATAAGAAGACATTCAACCCCAGAGCTAAAATTACAACCTAGCTCATACGTGTAAGGAAACTGAAGGAACAATCATCATATAAGCTTACTTGAGAAACACCATATGTGTACCCGTACGTGGTCAAACGTGTTGGTGACCTGACCAAACAAAGGTGAGAAAGTTAAACAATGTCTAAATATCTATCATGACTTAAGAACATAGGAACACGAAAATGACAAACAAAAGAGAGCAATGAACAAATACTAGAAAGAACATATAAATACATTAGTCTATAATGAAAATTATTACATTCATAGATTACCGTATATAGAACATGATCTCTTGCATCATATAACGGACTTGTGGTGCAGCTGTACATTCATACAAACATAAGTATATGTGCTTTAAGCTTTTTGAGAAGTGGTGTTACAATTGGAGAATTCAAAAACAGAGGTATGAAAAATGTACCATTAGGCCGGAAGATATATGCCACAACATTCTACCAAAACCAAAAACAAAAACAAACAGCCAATCATAAACAAAAACAAACAGCGAAAACAGTCAACATTGAATGTAAGAGGCAGATAAGAGCACAAGTATGCTAGTACTTTCATGAACGAAATGATACACACACTCAGAACCTTAACAAGATCTGTGTCAAGCCAAAGAAAAGTTAATTAGCAGGACATTCAAGATGCCCTACAACCCAAATATAGGCAACCAAACAAATATCGTGCTAATAAAAGAGAATTGAGTGGCAGGTTGGCTAATTAATCAGCACAAGTCTCCTAACATGAAACACTTTAGTGACTGACCAATAGCTTGAAATCCTTTATTGTCAAACAATCGAAATTACCAAACTAGTACACAAATCATTGAAAGCATAACAAGACTAGCATGTTTAGGTCAGTAACAAGATTCTATGCAAGGTACACACACACGTACTAATGGATGCAGTTCCTATATGATAGTAAAAGGCCAGCAAATATGCAGCACAAACTCTGCATATTTATCATCCACCGAAATTACACAAATCATTGAAAGCATAACAAGACTAGCATGTTTAGGTCAGTAAAAAGATTCTATGCAAGGTACACACACACACACACGTATTAAAATGGATGCAGTTCCTATATGATAGAAAATAAGGCAAAAAACAAAGTCAAAACCAATCATTTCATGGTTTTACAAACTAAAAGAATGAAGGTTTAAGTTAATGAAAACCTACTTTTAATGCATACAAAGATAGTAACTCACAAAGTAAAACAGCTTCAATAGTAACTCACAAATTGCAGAGAGAACACTACTAGAATTTTGGCCTTAGACATCACGACAATTACATCGGTGAGGAATTCACGCGATGTAAAAAAATGTCATTAACATCGATTTCTGAAATACCGATTTCTATGTATATTACTGACATCGGTATTTACTGTTGACTGATGTCTAAGGTTTGATTTAAATTTTTGCGAAAACGCAGAGCGGCTAAGTTAAAATTTTTTTAAAGAAAACGCGGGGATGAAAAGTTGTTTCCCACACTTAGACATATTTGGACTAAAATTGACTTGCCCTAACTATTCGACAGCCTCTATTCGACAGCCTCTATACTCTTCGTTCTACGCCTCCTCTTCGCTCTATTCCTCCTCTTCATCCTCTTGGTTCTTCGAATCCAAGTAGAACTCGACAAATCGTGCTCCATCTTTTTCGAGTCAGGCCAGCTCTTGTTCCTCCTCTTCGCTCTACGCCTCCTCTTCGCTCTATTCCTCCTCTTCATCCTCTTGGTTCTTCGAATCCAAGCAGAACTCGACAAATCGTCCTCCATCTTTTTCGAGTCAGGCCAGCTCTTGTTCCTCCTCTTCGCTTTACGCCTCCTCTTCGCTCTATTCCTCCTCTTCATCCTCTTGGTTCTTCGAATCCAAGCAGAACTCGACGCCTCGTCCTCCATCTTTTTCGAGTCAGGCCAGCTCTTGTACGTGCTCGAAGACAGTGAACAGGATCGGTTCCTCAAGGCCGCCGTTTCGGAGAAACTTTGAGCTTTTGAGTCATAGGTAATTCACTAATCTGTGGAATACAAGTCTTTGAAGGATTTGTGAGTTCTGAATCACCGATCTGAGCTTTTGTTTCTTATTTTGCTTCCAAGGAATTGTGTTTCATCTACAGAGTTATTCTTCATTCAGCTGGGCAAAGTTCGAAGCTTGCATGACCATGTAACTGGAGCTTTCTAGGCATTCTTTATCTCTGGTTCGTTTTTTCTCAATTCATGTCATTGTTTGTCACTGATTTGGGAAATTTTGGGGATTTTGTTGAGTTTTAGGTTTCGGTTTTTGCAAATTTTGGGTCTCAAACTAAACCATAAGCTTAAATTTCCAAACTTTGTTGGACCCATTTCACCAAACGTAGCATACATGTCCTTGAGTGGTCTGCCAATGTCAAATTTTGCTTGTTTATCAACTAAAAAGCTTCACATTATTGATGTGATTTGCTTCAAGGAAGGTGCATGCTTTTGTGTTTGTGCTTCAGTGATGGCTTTGATGGTAAAGTTTGAAGCTTTGAGATGAGTACTGATATGGGTATCGATTGTTTTGATTAATCAGTTTCTGGATTGGTTCTGATTTTGTTCTTTACCTATTGATTCTTGAAATCTGGCTTAAACTTGGTCTTTTAGGAAAGTTGTTTTAGAATAGTATCTGTTGTGTTTTTTGGGTTTATTTGAGGTAGCTCAGAACTGGGGTTGTCCTACTGGTCCTGGATTATGTATATTTCTTTTCTAATTGCCAGTTGCTTGGGCTTAGTTGTGATTCAGAGATGGAGCATCTTCTTTCTTTTGCTTTTTGCTTTTTGCTCTGCCTTCTGACTCTTTTGTTCCTTTTTGTTTGCAGGTTACAGAGAGGGATTAAAAACAACTATTAAAGGGTGAGGGTTCGATTATTTCTTTTGGTTGTATGGCTTTGTATGGGTTGTTTTTGTATGGCAGCTTGTATGTGTTGTTTTATATATGATAAACTGTGGTAGTGACTGTAAAGCATGTTCCTTTTGATGTTATATATTAAATTTGAAATTGTTATGATTGAATCTGTGTCTTCAGAAAAACGCGGGGATGTTTATGCTTTGCTTTTCTATCTACTGGCGGTTGGAAGTGGCATTTTGATTGGTGGATTAGAGGCTTGAGAAGAGGAAGATATATGCATGTTTGGTAAGTGTAGGATTGGGAAAACTATTCCTCTTAATCACCAGCTTAGGATTATTCTTTTTGTATTCTGATTTTGACATTTTGGGTGCTAACTCACCAACCCATCTAACTAATTTCAATGGTCTGTTTCCAAATACGTGAACTGGTGATGGAGCTTGAGATTATGGTATAGTAGATGAATTAAAAGCACATAAATACAAGAAACTGAAAAGAAAAAATATTAATCTTGGAACTCAAACAGGAAAGAAAACAGTTGGGGTCTACTGGAGCTAATTAAATCTTACTTACTTTATTGTAAAATTGAAGTGAGATTTATTTGATAGTTGCACCACTGTTTGAAACAAACATAAGAAATCTGTTCATATTTTCTAAAGCAGATCAGTATGTCCAGTTTCTAGTAGGGTCTATTATAGTCTACTTTTGTGTTTAACGAAGGTTACTAGCAGATTACAATATGAAAGTACCAACGTTCATGAACTCTCTCAAGATCGTTCATGTACTCATCAAGTGTTCTATACTTGGACCTGATTCTCGCTGGCTTTTACCTGACTACCCCGACGAGGACTAGATGTGGTTCTTTTTCATTGCTCCACGAAGAGAGAGAGCAATCTTGAGAGAGTTCATGAACGATCCAGAGACCTGGCGTTTGTTTCTTTGCTTCGCACGAAGAGAGAGAGAGAGTGGATGCGTGTGATGCGTGTCATGAACGATCCAGCCCCAAATTTCTAATCGGCAGGTTTGAATGTTTTATATACCTCTTGAATTTGCTGCCTTTTGCGGATGCGTGTGATGTTCTTCTTTCTGAAATCATATATATCAATATATGTGTTCGATCTCTTTCACCAAAGAGTCTAAATAGCAATATGTAATGGTGATGTCTGTTGTTAAAATAAGAAATAGAAGAATGACTTTTGCACAATTTTGAATTCAACTTGGATGTGGCTTGACTTTTGGACAGAGGTGCTCTAAGGATGAAACAGTGATATTCGCTCTTTATGGAGACAGTGCTGCAAATCAGGTACAGCTGACAACCTTTACTGCACATAATTTAATGTTGTTAGACTGAGCTTTTTACCTATGCTATGCAATTGCATCTCACTTTGTGATGTTGACTGATAATCCTATGAGGAATATTTAGTTTGTGCTTTCTTCTATATCTGCTGACTATGTTGGGAAGCTCTACGAAAAGCTTGAGTACGTATGTATGTACATACTCTACAAACTGTACATACTCTGTAAACAAGGAGGGAGTAAACAGGCAAAACCTGATACTAACAATATAAAACAATAACATTTTTGTTGAAGTTAGAGAGGAATTGGTACAAATTACATAGGTCAGTGCATGTGTCCAAAATTACATATGGGTTTCTTTGCTGATTCGACATATGAATTACATAAAGAATGATATCTTCCTTTCTTAACACATACATACGATTTGATTATTTGTTGACAGGTACTCGATATGCTATCAATTAAATAATACTTGATGGTTTGTAAATGGCCATTTGATTATATGTTGGACATATGAAGTTTAAATTTCATAATTGTTTTTTCAATGAAGTTGGACAGTTTGATAAAGGTACATCAGGTACGGATGTTTAAATGACATTGCTAATGAAATTTAAAGAGTGATGCTGATTGGTGCAGCCATGGGAGGAAGATGATTGAAGGAGGAAGGGAAAAACGCAGAAGGGAGAGAAAGAAGACAGAACAGGTAAGGACCCTAAACCTAGGCTGATACCATGTAAAAGATGATTTTCATTAATGAATGATTTACAAGTTTACATATATATAGCTGAGTATTCCCTACTGCACAATTACTACATATGAATCAAGATCCACAAGATTAGCCTATTGTCAATGCTATACTAGTAACTAATGCTATACTAGTAACTGTTATCCTATTATCAATGCTATATTGATAACAGACATTCTTAGAATATATCAGTGTGAATGAGCTTGATCTAGGGAAGATATTAGGCTTGATTGAGGCAAAGAGTTAATGTCGCTAACACAGAGTATTGTATAAAGTACATAACGTACCTCATGTGCTCATAGATATGCATATTACATTGTCCATACAAAACCTTTTGTACTATGTACTATAGTCTAGGAGATATACAAATCAGATTGTATTTGCACACTCTTGATCTCTTTTCTAACGAAGTTGAAGGTCCCATCCTAGATGTCATCACAAGCATGCTTTCTTTTGAAGCATTTGTCAAAGAGATCCATAGCATAAACTCTGGGCAATGTAAACTTGATGATTAATCAAGACCAGATGTAATATCTTGATTTATATGTTTACATAGGTCGATGAGATTCATAGAGCAAAAACTTAATGAATATACCAGTACATTTGTATAGAAGACCTGTACTGAGAATTGAAAAGCAATATTTGTTACCTTCATTCCCTGGTGGTTACATTAACCCTTCTAAGCAAGGACCTAACCCACATCTTACTTTGATTTCAGCACTACAAAGTTGAGTAGTTGTTTGCAGCTGAACACTGTGATTGTCTTCTGTATATCTAGTTGGAGAACAAAACTGGAGCAAGGTAGAAGATTAAAGGCCTGCTGCGATGAATAGAGACAGCAAGGTGCTCCGATAGGGGTAAGTACTATACTTATTACCCAACTGAGTTGTATCTCTGTTCGTACCAAGACTCATAGACATTACAACATTTGTTGACTTTTGATCTCATTACCATCATCATCTTCTGCAGGAAATTGAAGCAAATGAGAAGCATAGATATCAACTCCAACTTGAGGAGGCCATAAGAACATAACTACATTTTCTCTCCCAGTATTTGGTGGTTGTTATTTTGCATTTCTTACTTGGACCTGATTTCTGATTTTTTATGTCTCACATTTCAACAATTTAATCCCAGATTTTTTTACATAGGCAACTACATGAACTTATTACTGAACGAGACGAGTTGGAAACTTTTGCCTTTATTGATCCTGCTGCTACATATAATTGCGAGAGATCAGACTTTAGTTCCTACTTAGTGAAGACTTTGCTATAGATGTTGACTCTACCAAAGTGATTTTGAGTAAGGCTAGCTAGATTTTGTAGAATCATTTTGAAGTAGAACGTTGTACAGTTGCAGGTGAACTAAACTGCATATAGTTATTGCAATGGTCTATTTTGGGCTAGCTTTGATGTAGGTTGGGGTGTTTTTGCCTATTTTTGAAACTATTAACAATTCTGCTGTTCGACAGAAATTAATGCATTGCCCCATATTCAATTAATTCAGAATGTCATGTTGAATGTGGATTACAAGCATTTTAGCAGCTATAATTAATTTCTTGGACATCATCTCATATAAAAGATATGATGTATATACACCTGTTTCAAATCAGTGTTAAACTACAAAACGATGTCCAGAAAGAGATAATACATCAGTTTCGAAACTAAAATCGATGTCTCATTTTTCATGGATAACGACGTATTGAGTAAGAAGCGATGTTTAAAAAACTAATCGACGTCGATGTAAACTACAGGGAACGATGTCTGGAATCAATGTGGACATCGATTTACAATTTAGGAAACGATGTCTGGAATCAATGTAGACATCGATTTACAATTTCGGAAACGATGTCTGGAATCAATGTTGACATCGATTTACAATTTGGGAAACGATGTCTAATAGTAAAATGGACATCGCTCCATAAAAGGAAACGATGTTTATTATAATAATGCACATCGTTTATTATATACTAAGGAATGTAGATTGAATCTTAAATAGTAGGATATATGGAAAATATGTGTGAACCTCACAAACGGCAGGCAAAATGAAAATAATCTGATGTCTGATACCATAATAAACATCGTTTCTAATATGAGTAACGATGTTAAAATGAATATTTATGCTATTGGACCTATACTTCATTAAGCATTAAATGCCAAAATATGAAGGTTTAACAATATCTAAACACACTAATATGTTATCATAATAACTGTTTTACATCGGTTCCATAAGCTTATTCGATGTCTATTGTTGATCTGGACATCGGTTTTTGACCGATGTCTTTTTGTTCGTGATCTTTAACATCACCCACTAAGACATCGGATGGTTTTTTTTTTAACATCGATTTTTGGCCGATGTAAAAGGCAAAAATTCTAGTAGTGGAAAGAAAGAGATGTACGGCCTCAGCCATGAAGGTAATTTCCACGTTCTCTTGCAATCTCTTGCATCTGCATGCATCAACCACCTAGTAGAAGAAGCCATGATCCCTATCAAGGCATGTTATCAAAAATCTCCCCTCAAAGTCTCAAGCAAATACATATTTATAGATGCAAGTGAGGTAGAAACTGCAGCATACCATCAACAATCCAACCACTTCCATGTTATGTAAGAGAACTGATGTAGTACTTATTATATAACTCAGTTGTCTTACTACTTCCATGGTGGATAAGCTTTTAAAAAAAAAAAAAAGGACAAGCGGTGGAATAAAGCAAGCAGACCAAGTGGTGGTGTTCCAAACTTGCAGCAACAAAGTCATCTCCTTGTGGTCATGTCTTTTGTTGACAAGTTTTGGCGGTGGAAAGTGATCAAGACACATGAAGACAAAACTTCATATATAATTAAGCCCTACTCTATAAACTATAGCATGCTGCAGCTTCATTTTGAAATGGGAATTAAATGGCAAAATGACAAGAGCCAATGTCCAGATCATTGGAAAAGAAACATAAAGCATACAATGGAGTTGGTGATGCTGTTAAATATGCTTAATTGAAGCGTGTTGTGTTCGGGCAATTTCAATTGGTGTCACAATAACAAATATAGAAAGGAAACATTATATTATATTAAGCTGTGTCTACCTTTTTGTGTTCTGTAGAGGGAAGAATTAACATCAAGAAGGGTTTTGATATAGTAAGGAAGACAGATTACCTAGTTCCAGAATACAATCATCAGCAAGTGAATCAAAAAATTTAAAAATGAAAAATCTAGACCCTTTTGCATAGACATAACAATTTAGCTTCAACAACTCAGGAAGACTCCCTCAAATTGGAAATTAAACAACTTGAAAAATAGTACCATAGTCAGAGATGACATGTTCGAAAGAGATTCATTGTCTTTCGTGATCTCACAATTTCTAGATCAAGTGATTGAAATAATTTACACAAAAGACATAAATAAAATAAGAGTATTCTGTTAAATAAAATACAGTACCAAACAAAACCACATGGCAAGGATCAAAATCAAGCTGGAGAGCCCCCTTTAGCTCACTATCTTAAACATTTAATGGCTTCAAGTGTATCCAGAACCTTGGTGCCCAACCACATCCTTTTGTTATGACCGCCCATGATTAAAATATGTTCTAAGTAGATAATGATACTAAACTTTCATGAAGTATAGGAAAATAAATTGCCTTTATTTAGGTAACTTCCTATCTCCTATGAAATTTACAATATCATGATAGCTCGACATTTACTACCTATTTCAATTTGGTTAAATTTAACCAAAAAATACATTACTATGAAGTATAATATGAACATTATAATGCAGTCTCATTCGAAACCAATAAGGGAAAACAAAGCATAAAATTGGAAAATTGTAAGTAGAAAACCTAAGCTCAGAACAAAAAGTTCTGGGGGAAAAAGAGAACACCTAGCAGAACCCATGTCATTTCTCTTGGCAACATCTTCAATTGCTTTTCTATTCTCTTTGTATATCTGAAGCAAAAGCCCAAAGAAAACCAACATTCAACACACCCATTAATCCAAATTCCATCATCTAGAAATCCAAACCATCATACAGGCACGCACAGAGTACCCAAATTTAAACACAACTGTACAAAATATAGTACATTCAAATATTCAGATATTTACAATCATTGGAAAGAGAAATTGCACCACAATTATCAGTACAAATCGAAAAGAAGACAGATCAAAATGAATCCAATTTCAATCAGTCGAGATGGGTGTTCACAAAAGGAGTCAAATTTACCTCAATACTCAAGCAGAGCAACCTTTGATTCTTAAAAAGAAACGCAATTTCACCAAAGGTAATGATGAAACAAGTAAAACTTACAAGACCCATTGATTATACTTGAATAAAAGGCAGCAAGAAGCAAACCAATTCATGCCAGCTTGGATCCACTGCTGTTCTTCCAGCCAAATCGGAATCGTCCCTCAACGTAAGACTCCATAGCCCAAGAAGTAGTTTCTCTTCGCTGCTCGAAGAACAAGAATTGAAAACTGGAAAAACAGAAAAAAATCGAATTCGATTAATTAGTGAGATTGCAAAGATTGTAGTACTTTCGGCTTCAGTAATAGAGATAGTGGAGAGTCTGATGAATCGATCTCTTAAAGCTCACTCACTGAATCGAAGTGAACGGAGTCGAAGATGAGGTCGGAGAGGTGGGTAGTGCGGTGGTTTATGAGGGGGTCGCGAATGAGTTTGAGACAGCGAGATAGGGTTTCAATGATTGAAGAAGCCCGAGAAACCCCCCCCCCCCCCCCTCTTTTCCTCGTCCTTCAAATCTCCAAATTGAAAACCCTAATTGAGTATATCGAACCCTAATCGAGTGTATTTAGAAGATGGGTTTTGAGGAGAAGATGGGTTTCAAGAAGAAGATGGGTTTGATTCTTTAAGAGAAGAAGAGGGGTTCTGCTTTGAGAAGAAGAAGATGGGTTTTGTTGTTTCTCTCGAAGACTAGCTGGCTAAATGTTGGAAACAGCTAAGTGGGATGAAGGAAAAGGGGCCTTAAGTTTAGTTTTTGATTTGTATAACCAATTCAGACAACACACAAAATAATTTCGGTTGTTTGATAATATACAATGAAATTTCAGCTTAGAGATCCTACTAGCAAATCTCCCGCCTAGTGCAAAGGGACAAGCTCATTTTTCCCGCCTAGGATTACCATCGCACATTCACACAACAAAAATAAGTTATTCCGTTGTAGGAGCTTACAATCGTGTACCAGCATTTCACTCAAATATTGGCCTTTTTGGGGCTACTCACTCACATTTTGGGGTACATGTGATTTTCTTCCAAACTTGCACAACGGAAACAAAAAAATGCGTTGTATGTTATTTTACAACTTACTCTCATACAACATATACAACAATACGGTTGTGCAAGGTGAGTCAAAATTTCGACCCAAATTTGAGCAAGGTGAGGGGGAAATTTTTTTTACATTCAGACAACAGACAAATCCTTAAAACTGTTGTACAATAATCTTGGACCCAAAAAAATTGGTGTACGACCTCCTTATACAACGCCAATCTCATTAAACCTGTTGTGTGAAGCAGTTTCAGTGATCACACAACGGAAAATTTTTTTTCGTTGTCTAAAAAGTGTAGTGTGATGCAGTTTTTGGCATAGTGACATGGCAGGAAATAGAAAACAAGAAAAATAAAAAACTACAAATAATGAAGGAGATTCAACCTTGATTGGCATCCTTTGCCGATGCAGCAATAATCTGCCCCTTGTACTTGTTGGTAATGAATGTAGCATCAATGAAAAGAATAGGTCTACAAGATTGAAAACCCTTCATCCATGCACCATAGGTCACAAACATACGCTGAAACCTGTGTGTTTCTCGATGAAACTCAACCACTATCCTAGAGTCGGGGTTTGACTTCATAACAGACTCACTGAACCAAAGTAGCTGAGCATAAGACTCAGCTTCATCACCATGTAGGGCTGTTTTTGCCAACTCCGTACCATACCAAACTGTACGATAAGCAACATCCAAACCATAATCACTCTTGATCTCATCAGCTATATCAATTGGCTTTTTGTTTGGATTGGCACGAATCTTATCAAGCACAATAGACTTGACAACCTTGGATCCCATCATCTTACTCTTCTGCAAACGAATCACACCATGACAAGTGTGAACATTAACCAACCTTTTAATCATAAAGAAACCATTAGCCCTGCATAAATGAGCCTTCACAAGCCAATTGCAGCCTTGAGAATGTTTCTTAGAACACTAAGCACTAACACGAACCTTGTCATTTCTAACAAACTCATATGAAAAGCCAATTTCTATGGCATACTTACGCAGCTTATCCCTAAACTCAACAACCCCACCCTCAAACTTTTGGCCTTCAGAATGAATATAACTCTCCCAACCTTTCGTCATATAACTCTTCGGTGCCTCTGCCCTATAACACCCCAAATAATCATTCTCCTCAAGCATGGTACTAGAATCCTCACACACTGTATTACTCACCACACTTTCACTAATAGAAGGCAAATCAGTAACAAACACTTCAACAAAATCAGAATTGTAACGAACCAAATTCCTAAAAATCATTCTCATATCAACTTCACTCTCTAGAAAACATGAAGTAGAATCCGGAGGAATAATGTACCTCAACATGAAATTGCCTTGAATCAAATCCGGAAAACGAGAGCGTATGGAATTGCATAGGTCAACAAACGACCAATTATGCAACAATGGAACTGTCGCTGCTTCACCAGAATAAATAAACTTGACAACATAGCTAGTATCCATAACAACTGCACAAGAATAAAACAAATCACTATACATGTCACTACTAAGGAAATCAACAGAATCAACACAAACAAGTCACTGCCAAAGTAACTGTTAAAGCCTGAACAGAAGAACAATATTATAAATGTAACTGACCATGTCACTACTAAGGAATCAACAGAATTATCACTGCCAAAGTGACTATTAATGCCTGAACAGAAGAACAACATCATACTCGCAAAATAAATGATAATTCCTGAACAAAACAGCAGTATTAAAAATGTAACTGGCCATGTCACTGATAAAAAAATCACAGTATAGAACAAATATAGTACCGCAATAGCACAAAACATCATCAACAATTCAACATAGCACTGAGTCGACGAAGGAGAAGAACACAGTAATCCAAAACGAACAATTCAACAATTTAACACAAACAACAAAAATACACTGCAAAATCCAAAACGAACAAATTCACAGAGAGAAGGCTTACCAATCAAATCAGAGAAAACCAGAGAGAGGAAGAAATAGAGAGACTGTAACTAAGCACTGAGTCGACGAAGAAGAAGAACACAATAACGTGATCAAGACGAACACCGACGAAGCCAGAGATCCAGAAAAAGAGAAAAGAGCTAAGGAAGCTCCAAAACCACTTTCAGATCGTCGCAGAAGCACAAAGAGAAATCGGAAGCTTCCGACGGAGAGGGCGGCGAAGAAAGAATCTCGGAAAGAGATCTCCGATCAAATCGAATCGGAAGCTTTCTGATCAAAGCAGAGAGAAAATTTGAGCTCCCAGATTTTGAAATGGAAGGTTATAAAGGTTTATTACCTTAGGGGCAGAATCGGAATGATAAAAATTAAAAACTGACCTTTTTTAACATGACCTCATTATTCATAAGGACTAAACTAATATTAATAACAATTCACAATGGACCTTTTTATCAAGGGGAAACTAGGTGACCTTATTATCATTTCACTCTCTAAAGTGACATTTTCCATCATTACCCTTTTTTTATATAGCAATATCTTGTAACTTGCCGTCTTTTTTTTTGCCAAGTATATTAATTAGTTTACTAACTTGATATATGTATGTTTTGTTTCACACGATATCACAAATAAACAAGTACTAGCTCAACCAATATCAAGTTCATCTGCTGAAAGGAATTGGAGTACGTATTCATACATTCACAATGTCAAGAGATATAGGCTGAATGCTGAAAGAGCTGATAAATTGGTTTTTATTCATTCCAATATTCGTCTGCTTTCACGTTTCTCCGAAGGCTACAATAATAGAACTTATAAGAGATGGGACATTAATCCAGAATCAACGGAAGTAGATGATTCGCCAATGAGATTGGAGGACTTGCGATGGAGAATGTTAGACGGAGACAATGTTGATGAGGAAGAATCATCGCGTACCAAGAATATGTCACGCCCCGAATTTTGAATAATAAATTCAAATCCGAAACATGAATTAAACCACTTAATCAAATAAACGTTCTGAATTTTTTTCTCAATATAACCTCACCACACGGTACACAAAGTCCAAATCTCGAAACCTCGAGTTCATTATTACAATTCACTCTCACAAGCAATATTGTAAAGCTCTAAATGAGCATAATACACCTCACAAAGTAATTTAGATCGACACAATTGCAGCTACTCTACGCAGCTCGATCTCCATCCTGATTCTCTTGACCTGTAGTAGTACCCGCTACACAATTTGAATAGTGTACCGGGATTGCAACAACACCAAACCCGGTAAGCTTTTGACAGCTAGTATGAGTAAACAAGAAAGAACTGTGATTTATTAAATTACAAGACCACCACAAACCCATGTTACTTTCTCACTCTCATATATATATATATATAGACACTTATGAGTTACTCTCAATTTCCCTCATAAGGTCACTCACTCTCATATATATATATAAGACAATTATGAGTTACTCTCAATTTCCCTCATAATGTCACTCAACATTTGGCAGACAGACTCATATATATATATAGACCCTTATGAGTTACTCTCAATTTCCCTCATAAGGTTACCACATATATATAGACACTTATGAGTTACTCTCAATTTCACTCATAAGGTCACTCCACATTTGGCAGACAGACTAGAGCTCTAACTGAACGTAACCACTCGTCCGGCCACAGACGTGATTACGATTTAATACTATTAATAACCACCAGCCCAGTACAAGAGCGTGATTCACTAATAGATGCCATGGTCACCTTGTGACCTAGTGATCTCCACAGATCACAACAATTTATTGTTCCTCAACAATAAAACTCAACACCTCTCACAATATATTGTTTCTCAACAATAAACTCAATACCTCTCACAATATATTGTTTCTCAACAATAAACTCAATACCTCTCACAATATATTGTTTCTCAACAATAACTCAACACAACTCCAACAATACATATTATTTCACGTAAATAATATATATACAGACATTCACACAGGAATGCCTATTAATACCAACTATAGTTCATATGATTGCAATAAAATAACGTAATTAAATGTATTGGGTTCGTAATATGAACCACGTGAGGTTTACTCACCTCCAATTCCCGCTGCGTCTTCTAAAAGCCAAATATCAATCTGAATCGTCCGCCAAATAAATCCATCGATCACCTAATCCAACAAGATCTTAACTTAGCAATCATTCATAAACCATACATATACGGAAATCCAACGGTCGGATTCTAATTTAATGATGATCCAACGGTCAGATCGAATTTATATGATGATCCAACGGTCGGATCCTCACGGATCGCCCTTAGGATCATCCTCCAAAATTATCACGAAGATCCAACGGTCGGATTCTAATTTAATGATGATCCAACGGTCAGATCGAATTTATATGATGATCCAACGGTCAGATCCTCACGGATCGCCCTTAGGATCATCCTCCAAAATTATCACGAAGATCCAACAGTCAGATCTTCTTGAATCACTCTAACAAACATCTCCTCAAAATTATACGAAAATCCGACGGTCAGATTCTCACGAATCGCCTTCCGAATCATTATTTCACAATTATACGAAGATCCAACGGTCGGATCTTCGCCCGTGACCACACAAAGTCATCGGGACAGTCATACGATCAACATATTCAAATTTGAAGTAAATCTGACGGTCGGATCTTAGCGGATCGTAAACCGAAGATAAAACGTCAAAACGTTAAATAGTAACGTCAAAACGTAAATCCACTATTTATCAACGTTTTCTAAAATGACCTTGTAATATATCAAAACGCTCGTAAGGATGCGTAGATCATCACCTAGATAATAAAAACTCGAAATATGGTCGAATACGCCGCCACAAGCGGCGGTCAGTGGGCGGTCAACGCGTCGGTCAACGACGGTCAACCACCTCCGATGCAAAAGTCGTCAACTACAAACTTGTTCAAAATGACGAGTTGATCCACTTTCATAACTAGCATGAAGTCTGAAAACGAAAGGAAGTGGTCGGAAATTACCTAGAACAGTCGAGGTGGCCGGAAAATTTCCAGAATCCGGCGAAAATTTGCAGAATCCGGCGAGGTTCGATTTCGACGTCAAAACTTCAATTTCAGGCTTCGATCCCTTCTGGAGAGTTGTTAAGAAACTCAAGGTGAACTCACTGGTTCAATAATCACAGAAAAATATGGTCTGTAGCTCGAGATATATCGATCGAAAGCTTCGGTGGTCGGAAAAATTCCAGAATCCGGCAGGTGCTCCGATCCACGTAAAAAATTCCACAAATCGCTTCGATTCCTTCTGGATATTTGTTCAGAAACTCAAGGTGATCTCCCCAGTTCAAGAATTACTCGAAACGAAGCTCTACAGCTTGAGATATCTGGATCGAAAGTTCCGTTCGATCTAACTCGGGGTTGACTTCAGCCGCTGCTACGAGCCGCGCCGCCGTGCAAGGGTGCTTCTGGGAGTTTCAGAAGGTTGAGACGAACCTGAGGATGGAGTTTGGCAAGGATTGGTGGCTTGTAGCTCGAGTTATCAAGCTCGGGACCAAATCGGGTTAAACCGGCCTCGTGCTCCACCGCCGTGTACGGCTCACGAGACGGCCAAAGGATACCACCGGCAGCTGCGCAAGGAAGAGGTGAAGGCGTAGGACGTGGTCCGGTGTCGTTTGGTGGTCTGTGGTGCTAGAGAGAGATTGGAGAAACCGTGCTCTGTTTGTTGCTGGGTTCGGCCGATAGAGAGAGTGAGAGTGTGAGTGAGAGAGAGAGCGTCGATCACAATCAACTCAATCAGTAACCCTACTAATTAAGCATAATCATTAAAGGTAAAGCATCGAAATCATGAAAGTAAAAGCAATGTTGTTTTGCTTTGATTAAAAGAAATGGGTTATTACAGAATACTTCAAGCAGACCTGTTCCACTCATTCTCAATGCACAACCGATTCGGCCAAGAACACATCAAACTCATATATCCAGATTTGCAAGAGCAAGACACTCAAGCGGCACTTTGAAATAAGAATTTAGACAGGCGTGATGGCCAAGCCTCTCACTGGGTTCCAGCCATCGAAAAAAAAAATTACTTTTAAGCATTATTTTTCTTTGTTGGATTGAAAAGCTCAATTAATTTTTAAGCAGTAGTGACAATTTATTTTTATTTTATAATTTTTCTTGAGATTTTTATTTATGGTATGGTTATCTCTTTATTATTTTTTATAATTTTATGATAATTTTTTATAATTTATTTATCATAAGTAATTTATTTTAATTAAAATTAGCTAATATATCCTAGTGTACCGCATACCGTAAAGACCAACGTACCGCGTACCCGTATCGAAATGTTCCGCGTTTCAGGTAACATTAATTTCAACTCTTCTTAACCATCCATCTTCAATTTGGACTGAATAAACTAATATATGTTGATTGATGGGTACAGCGATAAAAAGCCAGACTATCTTGGGGTGCAAAAAAACCAAGTGGCTTTGGCTCTTTGATTTGTCCCAAAGGTTCAGGCTTTCATGATTGGATAACGACCTCGTGGTTTTCTTCGGCGCCCTGTCTATTTACTGGGGTTACAACCTCCTTCTGTTCGGGATGGTTGCGCCAGAGATTGGGCTTCTCACTAAGCTCAATCGTGAACCTCACAATTGCCGCCGGCCTACTCTTGCACGATCGATGGCGCCGCCTCGATTGGATCTGCACCTTCACCGACGTATCACCTCCGTCGACGTCATCGTCGAGACGTCGACCTCATCTCAATGTCGGCCATCTAGACCAGGGACCGGAGGGTGAGAGAGAGAGAGAGAGAGAGAGAGAGAGAGAGAGAGAGAGAGAGAGAGAGAGAGAGAGAGAGAGAGAGAGAGAGAGAGAGAGAGAGAGAGAGAGAGAGAGAGAGAGAGAGAGAGACAGACAGACAGACAGACAGACAGACAGACACAGACACAGACACAGACACAGAGAGAGAGAGAGAGACAGAGAGAGGTTGTAGTTTATTAATTAGGTTGAGGGTAAAATTGCTATTTTACTTTAAATTAGGTTAGTGGGAATAAAAATTTGTTGTTGAGATAAGTGAGATAATTTTGGTCAATTTTAGTGATTTGGGTCAAGATCTGGTGAAATAGTTGTGGTGCTAGTGCATGTTAATATAATAGCAACAGTTGGATTCGTTAGTTAATAAACAAAATGTTGTGATTGGAGATTTTAATTTATTTTATTTTATTTTGATTTTTTGGTTCTTGACATGATTGGAAATATGGATCAGGATATATAGTCCTAGCTAGAAGCTAGGGTTCTCAGCCTGTTGGTCGTTTGTTGTATTTTTGGCGGCTTTCTATGTTCGTAGTAATGGTAATGTGGCTAGGAAGACCATCGGAATTTCACCCCAGGATGTTTCATACTTGGTCTAGGGGATGAGCTTTTACTCTGTTATCATGGTATAAGGCAGAATATATCTGGTTTGGTGCCAACGACGGTGAGGACAACCTTGTCGACTAGTACATTGCAGCTATTATATTTCGAGCGATCAGGGCCGGCGTACTCGGTCAGCTCACGACATAGGAGCTTGCTTTCTAATTAGCCTATGTCATATAAATCCCCACGAGCTATGTTCAAGTCCGAGACCACGGATCCATTGATTACATAAGTGCAATGGTAATTAATTTCATAATAGGTACATTTTTGGTACCAAACAGTAATTAACTTCACAATAAGTAATTAAGTGGAAGTAAAAAATGTACACATTGTGAAATGTACTTTTTGGTACTTAATTTTTTTTTTTAACCCCAAATAGTGTATTTCAAGAATTGCACAATTATTTAATATAGTAGTTCCGTTAGTTTTCTCAATAAAGTCATAAAAACCTATTTCCAGGGCATTGTGGAAGGGATGCAGAAAGATATCTTTTAGTACCTACCAATTTTTTTTGGAAAATTTTTACAAACAGTACATAAAAATAGAGCCACTATGAATTTTTATACATAAAGTTACAAGTCCTGAACTAGTACACGAACTTCTAACCCCAACCAACTATTTATACATGCCGTGACTAATGCCCCTAATTAATGTGCCACCTAGCATAATTTGAGAGGTAATTTGGTCTCTTTACATTTTTACTAGAGGCACCTACCCCTCTCTCTCTCTCTCTCTCACTCTGGGCACCCATATCTCTTTCTCACCTGCACTGAAGGACGAGCCAGTTCCATTAACCCTCTAGAAATCGCATCTCAATCTATTCAACAACAAAACCCCTCAGATTGATCGAGATCGTGATCGAAAATGCTGAAGATCACAAAAGGATCAGCGATTGAGAAGACGTAGGCTCGCTTTCTGACGGTTTGGGTGTACAAGGAATGGTGCGGTAGGGATTTCTCAATGTTAAGGCTTCGATTCCGGGCTTTTTCGCAATCTCACCGATCTTCTGGGCAATGCAGGAGTATTAGATCAGACTCGAATTAGAAATCATTGATCCTTGGAGAAAAGCCCAAAACTTGAGGATCGAATTGGAAATTCTAGGGCTTAAAAAATTGGGGGTTTTTAGCTAGAATCTGAGCATTCAACTTGGGATATTAGGTAAGAAAATTGATGTTGGGAATTCAGGCATCTGATTCGGGAAAATTAAGGGTTGTAAACTGGAGTTCCTATGTCAATATAATTTGGTTTATGATGATGGGAGTTTGACTGCTGGGAGGATGTACGTGATTGAGTTCAGTCGCAACTACAGACTGGTGTCTCGTGGCATCCTGAAAGGCTGAGCTTTTTCTTAGGGTGTTGTTTATTGTATACCGAAGCTGTGTTTAGCAACTTCGCATTTGTAAATTGTAGAAGCTTTGCTCAGGAAATATGGTATTCTTTTGCCTTCCTTTAGTAACGGGTATAGACCACATTTCTCAGGTCCTGAAATTTTTGGCAGAGTTTTTGGGAGATAGCACTGTCATGTGCTATTGGCTTCTTTGTACTACAAACCTGTAGGAATTTCAGTTTTACATTGCTTCGGATGCTTCGGAAGCATCTAATCCTTGATTTCATATTTTATGGGCGAGAGTTTTCTGGGTGGGGTTGGGTTTATTTTTTCTAGGTAAAAACTCTATTCTACCCTTGATTATATAGATAATGGTATACGCACTGACCCTGTCATTGACGTCGTGTATAAAAAGTTGGTAGAGTTTATAGGAGGAATTATTCTATCCTACGGTAGAACCATGTAGGACTGCCACATGGTATGCCGCCCAAATCAAAACTCCCCACGTAGATTTTTTTACAACTCATATCATGGTAAATTAGCCCTGCATTTAACCAACAGTAAACTACTCAGCCTTCCCCGGTCCAAATCACACCCACTAAACCTCTCTTGTGACCCACCACCACTATGTCGCTACAATCCAATTGCTTCCCTCGTTTCACAACTTTGGTCAAAACCACCCTTAATAATCTCGTTCTTCAATTTCCCAGAAGCACCTAACTTCCTCACTCATAATATACAGTAATGAGGTTATTCTGGAATTCTAATGATAAGTACGCACATGATCGATGTAATCATATCAGACTTAAAATAACTTAATTGAAGGCTTTGTTTATCTTGATTATGATTTTTGGCTCCATCTCCATTCATTGTTGGAGAGAGAAACTGCAATCTTTGTAGACGAATGAGAAGATGAATTAGCAGTGAACACTTTGGGTGATGAGAGAAACGATAGTATTGGAATTTTATTCCTTAACTAGGGTTTCTTTGGTGATCTGATAAATGAGAAGAACATAAAACTGGATAACGGCAGTAGCTAACGAACACAACGATTTTTTTTTTTTTTCACATCTTTTTTGTTTACTGTTGGTTAAATGCAGGGATAATTTACCATGATATGAGTTGTATAAAAATCCACGTGGGGAGTTTTGATTGAGGCGGCATACCATGTGGCAGTCCTACATGGTTCAACTGTAGGTGTTTGGCTCCAATTTTGCTGCAGCTGGTCAACAGTCTCTTTTCTGCACGGGCGTGCCAGCACCGTTCGGGTGCGGTCGTCGGGGGTGTCCCTTGACCTGACTTCTTTCAAGCAATTGTGGACGAGGAGAGCACCAACCTCGTCGTGGGATTTTTTGTGCCTCGTGGCGAGGACTTTTGCTGAGCTTCTTGAAAATCACAATCGATACTCGATGTTGTAGATCGAGCAGAGCGAGAACCACCGGGAAGTGAGGAGAACTTGCTAAAGCGTGACTTTAGCTTGGCTGGGTTGCTAGGGCGTTACCCTTGCTTGGCTGGTTCTGTAACCGTTGTGGTCGCGGCACTACCGTCGGCTCCCGAGGAGACTAGGACCGAAGCACGTTGACAGAGGGTTTGGTGGCACTGAAAGTCGGCTTCTGAGAAGACTAGGACTAGGAGTGAGATCACCGCTAAGAGAAAGAGAAGGAGAGGAGTTGCTCTTAGAGAGGTTTGCTCTAGAGAGAACTTAGATCATCTTAGAGATGTTGTTGTTGAATGTGAATGTGTTGTTTAGAATGAGAAGAGAAGGTGTTTATATAGGGAAGAAAAAGAAGAGTGAAATGATGAGTGGAAGAAAAATAATGAAAGTGGAATATGAAAGTGATTTGTAAAATATGGAAAAGATAGAGACATGATGAAATGAAAGCAAGGCATGAAGGTGCAACAACATGGAAGTGATGATGATCTATTAAAGAGATTGTCTTGAAAAATATATCCAAGAAAAAGAAGAAAAGCATCTAGCTTTCTTCATGTGGGTAGGAAACATGAACATGTGAATATTGAGCTGGTTTTAGGTCAGTTTCTGCCCCTTTATTCCTTCAATTATTTCTCCAACAAGACTTCATTATATTCCTTCGACTTCTTCATATGAAATGTTCCACTATGAGTCTAGATCACCGTGGTAAAATTTCAGATTTTTATTCCATGTGGTTGGGCCGAAAATGCTGTTGGACCTCTTACAGGTCCAGTTTTCCAGTTTTGCTTCTGTAGAAAATTGGGCTGATTGTTTGAAGGCCTTCCACTCAACAAAAGTTCTTGCACTCTTCATAAGAAATGATCCTTGGGCTGTCTAGAATGGATCTGGATAGTTTCAGCACATTTCGATTTCATTTGGTTAGTCTGCCACCCCTCCTTCCTTGTCTAGCTCGGTTTTTCCTAGCCGAAGTAGGAAAATATGCTAAAGTTGACTTGTCATACTTCCATAGTAGGCTTTATTTAGCCTCTAAATATATATTTCGAGCTTGTCGACAATATATAGCTTGAGCCACTGATATTGGCTCAATTTCTCCAAGACACGCCTTGTCAGGCCAAAATGTTTATTTTGGGTCCAAACATTGCCCCCCAGACCTCGAAGTCAAAGGTCCTCGTCTTGACTAAAGAGGTCTTGAATCAGCACTCCTCTTATAATGTCGTTGCTCCAAAGCCACTTGTATTGGCTTGACTAAAATTACTTGAACAGTAGCCTCTCTCCCTCTTAATTATACATAGTGAGCATACATATATTAATCGCCAGTCTTCCTTCGCGAACCATCCTTTGCGAGGCCATGTAATTAAAACCACTTCGCTGCCAACAATTCGCAACCCAGCTTTCGCCACAATTATTGGCAAAAAATATTGATTTGACCTCCTCCACTGCTAATACCATACTAGGCATATTAAATGCCTCTTGTATATGTGCCCAGACCAATACCAATGGCCTCTTAAGTATATTAGCAAGTTCCAGCCACTATTAGGCAAGAACACAATTTTTTGCATCCTCCGCGACACACAAATTTGAAACTCTTTTTGTATTTTTGTATTTTTTTTTTTTTTTTTTTTAATTTTAATAAGACATTGTGAATCAAGATTTAGACATGCGGCCCAAGTATAGTCGTCTAGACACAAATTTTCTTTCAAATCCTTTGGGCAACCTTACTGAAATGGCCAGGTGGGGGAGGGCGAACAAGAGAGGCAGAATCCATTTTGGCATGAGCTACTCCCACATAGTGGTTTAGGCCCATTTGCACGCACTTCTGGATTCAAGAACCTGTCATGAACGTTGTCCCCTTTCTAGACACCATTTCACATAGGCTATACTTACTAAGATGAGAAATGTCATAAGTGTGAAGACAGTTCAACAAGTGTTAATAAAAGCCGCCCTTAACCTTAAGGGACCTGAACTAGGCACCAATAAGGAGTTTAGGCCAATATTAACAAAAGAGACTTCACCTATTCCGTTATGATTCACAAATGACGAAAATAAAAATGAAAACTGAAAATTGACAGGAAATTTAAAAACAAAGAAAGAAGTTAGCAGCACTATATTTGGCTAACCTCCAGAAGGCCACGGGGGAGGCCATCTATGCTTCATTCCAAGCTCTGATGTATCAAAATTTGTAGGGTAAAAATCCCTCCTGTGAGAGCTTGTAGGAAAAGAACAAAGATACTTCTCGTCGAAGAATTGGAAGCAATTTGGCTCGTAGGAGGAGTAATCTTGCCCCCCAAGTATCTTTGTTGGCATAGAATTAGCCACAGATTGGCCATTATAGACGACCACTTGTTGGTTTGAATTCTCATGATCAAGAGCCTCAAAAACAACAATTAGGTCGCCTAGATCATATTTAATCACCGCTTGGCTATTAGAATTTTTAAGAAATTCCTTTTGGTGATCAACAGAGTGAACATGGGCTCCATCTTGCCCCCCATGCATCTGATCAGTAGCCACGTATTTGGCTTGATCAGTGGAGAAATCAGATATTTGTTCAGCGACAATTGTATTGTCAGAAGAACAATCTTGTTGATGACCTTTTCCATGCACAGCCTCTGTGTAAGGCTGTGACTCACCAGTGAGACTCTTAGGTTGATTGCCACCTATAGGCAAGTTAGTCTCAGAAATGACCTCTTCGCGAGCAGCTTCTTGATGTTCCAATTTGCCTTGCTGCGAATTAGCCAAGCTGAAACCTTCCTCGCGTAAGGTCGCGAACTCCGATGAGGTCTGTTTGTGCTCGGTCGCGACGACATTCATCGACTGCTGGTGGTTTTCTTGGACTGGTTGGGTCACGTCGGCCAGCTGCTCCCAAGTCTGCCACGGATCTTGTTGGGCTGATTGGAAAAGTTCATCCATCCTCTTCTGCTGCGCCGCCAGGACCTTTTTCAAATTCGCATAATACGAAGCAGTGTTCTGTTGAAAGATAGCAAGTCGCTCCTCTATGCTCGCATTCTCCGGAATGGGAATGGGCACATAGCCTTCTATCGTCGCCATGACTTCAGGAATTTCTTTTGGTAAAGATTTTCCTCTGGCATCCCAATGATGGTGAACACAAAAAGACTCTGATATACAACACAACAACATCTCTAAGATGATCTAAGTTCTCTCTAGAGCAAACCTCTCTAAGAGCAACTCCACTCCTCTCCTTCTCTTTCTCTTAGCGGTGATCACACTCCTAGTCCTAGTCTTCTCAGAAGCCGACTTTCAGTCCCACCGGGTGTGCCAAAATGTTTGGCTCCAATTTTGCTGCAGCTGGTCAACAGTCTCTTTTCTGCGCGGGCGTGCCAGCACCGTTCGGGTGCGGTCGTCGGGGGTGTCCCTTGACCTGACTTCTTTCAAGCAATTGTGGACGAGGAGAGCACCAACCTCGTCGTGGGATTTTTTGTGCCTCGTGGCGAGGACTTTTGCTGAGCTTCTTGAAAATCACAATCGATACTCGATGTTGTAGATCGAGCAGAGCGAGAACCACCGGGAAGTGAGGAGAACTTGCTAAAGCGTGACTTTAGCTTGGCTGGGTTGCTAGGGCGTTACCCTTGCTTGGCTGGTTCTGTAACCGTTGTGGTCGCGGCACTACCGTCGGCTCCCGAGGAGACTAGGACCGAAGCACGTTGACAGAGGGTTTGGTGGCACTGAAAGTCGGCTTCTGAGAAGACTAGGACTAGGAGTGAGATCACCGCTAAGAGAAAGAGAAGGAGAGGAGTTGCTCTTAGAGAGGTTTGCTCTAGAGAGAACTTAGATCATCTTAGAGATGTTGTTGTTGAATGTGAATGTGTTGTTTAGAATGAGAAGAGAAGGTGTTTATATAGGGAAGAAAAAGAAGAGTGAAATGATGAGTGGAAGAAAAATAATGAAAGTGGAATATGAAAGTGATTTGTAAAATATGGAAAAGATAGAGAAATGATGAAATGAAAGCAAGGCATGAAGGTGCAACAACATGGAAGTGATGATGATCTATTAAAGAGATTGTCTTGAAAAATATATCCAAGGAAAAGAAGAAAAGCATCTAGCTTTCTTCATGTGGGTAGGAAACATGAACATGTGAATATTGAGCTGGTTTTAGGTCAGTTTCTGCCCCTTTATTCCTTCAATTATTTCTCCAACAAGACTTCATTATATTCCTTCGACTTCTTCATATGAAATGTTCCACTATGAGTGTAGATCACCCTGGTAAAATTTCAGATTTTTATTCCATGTGGTTGGGCCGAAAATGCTGCTGGACCTCTTACAGGTCCAGTTTTCCAGTTTTGCTTCTGTAGAAAATTGGGCTGATTGTTTGAAGGCCTTCCACTCAACAAAAGTTCTTGCACTCTTCATAAGAAATGATCCTTGGGCTGTCTAGAATGGATCTGGAAAGTTTCAGCACATTTCGATTTCATTTGGTTAGTCTGCCACCCCTCCTTCCTTGTCTAGCTCGGTTTTTCCTAGCTGAAGTAGGAAAATATGCTAAAGTTGACTTGTCATACTTCCATAGTAGGCTTTATTTAGCCTCTAAATATATATTTCGAGCTTGTCGACAATATATAGCTTGAGCCACTGATATTGGCTCAATTTCTCCAAGACACGCCTTGTCAGGCCAAAATGTTTATTTTGGGTCCAAACAGTAGGATAGAAAAATTTCTCAGTTTATAGGTTTGTGTACTGAAAAGTTTAGGATTTGTAATTTTATGTATAGAAATTTATAGTGGGGCCTGATTTCATGTACTGTTTCTGAATTTTTTTTTTTTTTTTTTTTTTTACTTCCAATGGTACCTCAAGTATTCACGTAAGTGACTTTAAAGAGAAAGTCAACGGAAATACTATATTTGATAACGTTGCAATACTTGAGGTACTATTTGGGGTAAAAAGAATTTATAGGTACCAAAAAATACTTTTCGCAATAATTCAGATATCATTTAGAGTTTTTACCCTTGATTTTCTTCTTAAACAAGTTGTGCAGACCGGGTAAATTGTCTAGTTAATTGGTTGGTTTTTTACTTCTCTAGGGACGTTGTTGCGTGCTTGGGTACTAGTTGAGTCATTATTGATGTAATATAGTGGCTACTAGAAATTGTGCCCGCGCTTTGCCGCGGGTTTTGAAGCTAACATAATGTTATTTAAGGACATAATCCAAAAGCATAGAAAATATAGTCGACATAATCATTATATTAACAAAAGATTGTATGTTTTACAACAAAAGATGAAGTAGATCATGTTCTAGCAACATAACCACCAATACATATGTTGTGGTAGTGTGTTCAAAAAATAGGTTGTCACAGTTTAAAGCTAATTACAATTGCTGCTGCAATAGTTTGCAAAAAATAGTTGTATGATGTCCATTAGCAGGTGTATATTCTCAAACGGTGTTAGCCTATTGATAGCTAGTCATGGAGGATGTCCAAAAAGTTGCTTCCTCCAGTGTGCGTGGTTTTGCTGAGGCCAATTGTTAATGATTCGAAAAAGATGGAGCAGCTGCTTGTGAATCACATTCCATTTAGACATTGACAAATCCAGCATGGAAAAAAAAAATACTAACCAGCAATAATCTTCAAAAGGCACAACTTTTGGTAGTAGTAATCTCACACCGTTCATAATAAGTACGCCAACAATATGTAAATGAACCATTCCAGTACAGGAACCAACCACGTCAACATAGGCCTGCACCAACTCCATGAAGCATCAAGGCAAGGAAAATTGAGAAACCATCATCACCACACCACTCAAGAAATGATAAGGACACCCAAATAAAACCCTCCAATCATTCACAACAATATCGGTCAAGTTTGAAACCAAGTAAACTGAAAGTGCAATTCATAAAGGGCCAAAACAGCACAGAACTTTAGATATTGACACCAAAACCGAATAGTCAGAATATATACCCAAACTTTACAGCATTGTTAATACCTAACTTCCTCAACTTTAACTGCTTGAATTATAATTTACACTCACTACAGAAGAGAAGAAGTTTTGTATCAGTTTTTGCACAAACAAAAACTTGAAACCCGGAGCCAAAACACCTAATTTATAACACCACATAAACCATCCAAGCATTCCCACTCAATCTTTTTCTTGTTCAAACACAAAATTGGTATCATTCATTTGTCATACAGACATCAAATTGAACCAATTTCAGAAACCAAAACAGGAGAAAGATAATCTGGGAGAGGGTATCTGACCTGGAGCTCTCTTGCTTTTCTCAACGCAATTTCAAAAGATAATAATCCGGGTATTTGATTCAATGCCTTTGAACAGAGAGGAAGTAAGAAACAACTGAGAACAATATACCAGTTTAAATGACGAAAAGCACCAAAAAACAAAAAGACCAATTTTTTCCCCATCAAAGTTCCTATACTTGCAGGACACAAAGCAAATCCCTAAACCCAATCACCGAACACCAATATTTTGAACCCAAATCAAGAACGGAAACCATTACCTGGTCAGATTGACCAGTGAAGGAAGCAAAAACAGTGAGATTCCCTGGTACCCGTAGATGGTCAAATTTTGTACTCATTTTCAACCCAAACTCTGTATCTCAGAGCTTGATTGATGCGGTACAGCTTGATGGCATCTCACGTGTCAAATTGGAGATCAAATTGATTTGGCTTCTTCTCTTCTGTATTGCAGTGCCCAAGGTTTTGCAAGGACTGCAAATTATGGAAAATTAATTTGAAAAGTTAGAAACTATAAAATGGCAAAACTCATTGTAAAATAACTAAAATTAAACTCAATGTAAGCTATCTGTAGTAATAGTAATAGTAATAGTAATAATAATAATAATAATAATAATAATAACAATAAATTAAATATAACAAAATATAAAAAAGATAAATGGCCATGACAAAATGGTCACATTTGTGGCCTCTCAATCCGGTGAACATAGGACCAACTACTTGATCATTTTTGAAAGCAAGCAGGGTACTTATATTAGAAAAGACAGAGAGTAAAAGATTGAAGTCTTACTTGTGAAATTGCAGATCAAACTGATTTGCCTTCTTCTCTTTTCTGTTGCAGTGTCTGAGATTTTGCAAAGACTGCAAATTATGGAAAATTAAGTTTAGATCAATTTTTAGATGAATAAAGGAGACTTAGTTTTGATTTGATATCAGAAGTTAGACATATACAAATAATTGATTCATTTAGTGTTCAGAGTATATGAAGTTCAGAATTTCACGTTTATCACCAATGCATAAACTCATACACACTACACTGACCACAGGTTTCTCTTTTCCCTATTTCTATCTAAACCCTATAATTACAATTGGTTGCGAAAATTAGCCAAAATTCCACCTGGACCTTTACACCAGAACAGTGGATCGTCTGATTTCATTTCAACAATTAACATTAACAGACTATTTCATCTGACATAGATTAGTTGGGGAACAGGAGCGGGAGGGGAGTATCTAATTCAAATAGTGGAACCTTGATGTAGAATAAGTCTAATATATTGTAAACCCATGTGGATTTTCACTTAGAATAACAAACTTTCCAGTGTTAAGTTCTAAAATCAATTTTTAAGTCTAAAGGACTACAGACCTTGCTAAAGCAATATCAATTCCTGGTTCAGTTGTTCCATTCCAATTAATATTTGGTTAGGAAAAAACTAACGCTTCTTTTGGTTGCTGGGATTCTGAAAGTGGACTAAAGGTCTCCAATTTCAAAGTTTCTAGAAATCAGAGATACATAAAATTGGAAAGAAAAAAAAAATACTCAATCAAAACTAAATAAGTATCTGGACTTGTCCTCATTCTCAATAAAAAGGTTGATGCCTACCTTCTCAAGGCATAACGGATCATCCCTTTGCATGTGGGAATGGTACGATATGTATAATAAAAACTGGGAAGCTTTAAGCCTTTCCGACTACTTCTAGGAATCTAGTTCCATGCAATTAATCCTTAAATTAATATATGATATGTACAACTTCCAGTCTTCCACCTCCATTTTACTGCTTAAAAAAAGAAAAAGAAAAAACAAAAGGAAAAGTGGTACTATAACATCATGGATATTAGGAAGTTCAAGTTTAGGCTCAGAAAAGAAGAGAGAAGCTGAAAGAGCAGCTTACATAAAACTCTAATTTTATTTCAGTTTTTTTTTTTTCCTGCTTTGTATCACTTAGATAAAAACAAATAGTTAAACGTACTAAAAGGTGTAGACAAAAAAAAAATGCTAAAAAATCCCAACTCCTAAGTCCCATTAATTTAATTTGTCTTGAGCCTCCAAATTCTCCAGCTCTGCACAGACCTTTTCCATTAAAGATGAGAGGACTGTAGAATTCCCGTGGCTAATAATCTACTCCACAATGTTAAATTGGGCAGAAGGTATGAGTATGACCTATTAAAAGTGAATCAAGTTGGCCCAACCTTCAGAAGTGTAAGAACAATTCCCAACTGTGTCTGTACTTTGTGTGTTTCAGTTTCAATTTGACCTACCACTACATATGATTTGTCACTTGCAATGCCAGAAAATCTCCAGACAACATGAGGCAACACTAAAATAGATTTAAGGAGATTATCATATTTAGGTAGCAGATGCATAACAGTCTCAAACCTCCAACAGCAGACTTTAAGATCATAACTATTAATAATTTAAGATCATAGTTACATTAGGATTGAGAACAGCAGACTTGATGAAAACCTCTAAAATAGAAAATCAAATAACATAGTTACATTAGGGTCGCCATGAAATACAGAAAATCAAATAACTATAAGAGAAAACCAAATTGAATTGAGAGCTTATTACTAAAGAAGGCCCCAAATTATAAATCAAAGCATATAGCATCGAATCAAACTACCAAAGTAATAAGAGTAATAGAATCAAAACAGAGACTTAAACCACACTCGAGAACTTTTTCATGTTGTTCTTTTTTCTTCTTCTTATTTTTAAAAGTAATCATATATGCAAGTTCATGGAAATTATTAAAAAGTATTCATTCAGGCATACCAGAAGCAAAGAAAAGAAATAGTTGTCCTTCAAAATGATTGAATGCTAGAAAGGTAATTCATTTGAATTCACAAAGAAGATCAGGAATTCAACTAAAACATAAATTTAATTACTTGACTGACCTAGAGAGTAATGTTTGTAAGTAAGCAGCCCCAAATAAAGCCAGACTCAAAGCCCTCTTCTTATGCTCCGCCGAATCACAAAGGTCCTGTAAATTCCATTAAAATCAAAGAATAGCTAAAGAATAAAAACAAAATAACAAAAATAGTATCTTTAGAGATGAAACCTTTTCTATTTGCTTTAGTTTTCTTTTCTCAGATTATCAGCAGAATCTGAGATTGGCACCTGTTCAAAAGGAAAACTACAAATCAGTAAACCAAATGATCATAAGTATTTGACAAAAAGATTAATCTTTATTGCGTTGTACTGATTGTATTGAGTTAGAATCTTTCTCCGATAGTTTATACCATACTATAGTTCCTCACCATATAATTTTATCAGCGTTGATCTCAGTGACTGACCTTGATAACCTCAGAACACACACAATTATCAACTAATCAATTAAAGAAACACGAACACAATCAAATACCACACCTGTTCTACTTGTTCTAAACCCAATCGTCTCATCACAAACTGGATCCAATCAAAACGCAAAACACTGAATACAAAACAAAAAGAAACAAACGCCGATTATAACAACCACAAAACTGAAAAAGCACATAACAAATTCAAGGAAATCAGCTTAAACTCTGTTGATATTGATTCTACCAAATCGAAATCTCACCAAGCTTTTGCGATGCTCCCAATTACTCAACACGCAGACCACTGGATACAATACCAAAAGAAAGAAACACAGATTATCAAATCCAGATCGCACCATCTATCACCTCTGAGATTTTTGCATTGTTGGCTGTGCTTCTGAGCTTGGTTCTGCAGCAAAGATGGTGGCTTTGTACTCCTCTGAGAAGACCAGCTTCTGGGTCGGCTCTGTTTTGGAAGCTATTGGTAGTGATTTTTGGGTTTTGATGTGGATTTTGATTTGGGTGTGAGGGATTAGGGTAGATTTGTCGCGTATCTAATCAAACCCTCCAGTTCCTAAATATCTGCACCACTGTCAAGTTGATAAGGAGAAGCGAGAGAGCGAAAAAACCTGAACCTTCTGGAGTTCTAGCATTATACTACCGGCGGGTGTTTATAACAGACTGAATGGCAGGAATGTATTTTAAGAAAAAATTAAGGGCAAAAGCGTCATTTACTTCGGGCGCGAATGAACAGTGACGACGCGAATGAACAGTTGACGCGCTTTGCCGCGGGATTTATTGTTGCTAACAATTTGCAATAATGAAAGATATAACTGAAGTGACTTGATTGTTGATCAAAATGATAGAACATCATATATCACACATTAATCAATATAGTGCATCAAAACAGTAATGCAAAATATCAGAGACAAAGTTTCCTGGCTCCAAAATTGTTTACAGTCTCTAGCTCTCTATATTGTTTTTCCTGCAATTTTAAGGCGCGCACTACACTACTACTTGATTCTTCTTTAAAGAGTTGTCCATGCGCTGCAAGTTGCTTGGTGATCTAAAATCTCATCTCCCTATAATGTCCGGTCATCAGCACAATGGTTTCAGCTGATCAGCAGCTATACACAGACATTGAAGTATTTACAAAATGCATAAATTAGTCTTCCATTTCAAATGCTTAGATCAGTTGTTATATATAGTTATATATTGTTCAAATGACAGATTGTAAAACTTAAACTCCATAAATATAATTTGAATGAGCATCTCCAAACTTGGAAAGCAGATTACTTTTTCATTCATCTTGGTTGGAGCTTTCATGGAGTGCAACACTCTTGTATGCATTTTCCAGCTTTCTACTAATCTCTGCAACACAGTGATTAAACAATTTCAATAAGTTCGTCACTGTCAAGTATGGATACTTTTGAATTGAGATGCAACATTGAATTGCCATAAATAGAGATTAGAAATTGAGAATCAGACCCTTTACAGAGGAAAAGCTCATTCTTTGAGGGAAAGTTCAATGCCAGCAAATAGTAATCACTCTCCAATCCATGGCTTCCTCGTTCACTCTTCAATTGCTTATGTGATATATATGAGTTGAACTATGTGATATAATTGTACACCAAATACATTGAAAAGTATTTATTCAGGTAAATCAAAAATGATATAGAGAAAGTGTTAATATTTATCAAGAAATTTGATGAGAAAGGTAATGTAGCAACATACCTTGTCTGACATGTCATGAATGATATCATTCAGTTGAACTCAGTCTGCAAAAAAAAATTGCATTGAGGTGAAGCAATCGATATGATAATTTGGGGTCAACAGACTTTGCTGAATTATCACCCTCTGACATAGGTTGTTTTCAGATCTCACCAAATTTCTGAACTTTTGCATGAGTACACAAAATTCAATTAACAAAAGGCATAGCAGAAACTTCTTCAAAAATTGAAGCAAACCAATTTTATATAGAGTTTTCAAATTCAAGACTCTAGTAAAGCATAAGCCACCAATTAGGTTATCTCAACACTACCATCAACATCTTCTCAACTAAACTTTCAGTCCTCAAGTTACAAATATCGAAACTTCGACCCAGACATTTACTTTTATGGCTCTATATCGAAATCAAACACCTAAAAAACTAATCCTTGAGCAAATCATAGACCTATCCGCCATTCAAAAACAAACCTTACACTTATACCAGAAGCCAAATAAGCTGATTCAACACAAAACAGTAGATAATCCCAGTAAAGGACTCAAAATCAACATAAATCAATCAAAGAATCAAACCTACACCCATAACAAAACTCCAAAGAAAACAAAAAATCAAAGAACATCCAGAAAATAAAAGCTTCAAAAATGGTGATTGTGAACCAATTGGGTACCTGAAATCTCTCTATATCACGCTGTGCAAATCACGAAACCAAGCTGTACGAACTGAGGAGCAGATGAAGATCAAAAAGAAAGTCTCATTTAAGATAGTTCATAAATCAAAAGCATAATTATTCAGAAAAAAGGAGAGAGTCCGTGTAGATAGACGCTTCTAGAAAAACAGGAGAGAATGGCAGCACGTAATTATGGGAAACAGAAAGGGCAAAAGAGACAATCCCGGATGAACAGTATAACAGTGGATCCGTCTTTAGATGTATGTATAATAATTTCTAACTGTTGGGTTGTTGGGTACTTTATTTTACCTGTTGGCAGAGTGACAGTGTATAAATAGAATAAAACAATTTTGTTCTACTAGCGGAACTTTAGATTTTAGTTAATCATATTGATTAATTCAACAATCAGATAGCTGTCAATAGCACGCACTCAAGTTATGTCCCATGATATGTTTATATCCAGGTCCATAGGTGTCTAGATGATCTTTTAATTATGAGACTTCTATCAGTTGGTGAAGAGATAAAGCTAGCATTGGTGTTTGTTAGAACTTCTCGTTCCTTTCTCTTAAATTCTTGCGCTACTGCTTTTGAGCTCTCTCTAGATTTTCATTAATGAAATAAAAGTCCAAAATTCATTGGTTAGGGTCTTGAAAACTCGAGGCTTAATTATAAAAGGTCGGGTGCGTGGGGCTCTAATGATAATTATTAAAATGAGGACTTCATGAAAATTTTCTAATCAACGGTTGTAAGACCCACTTTTTTATCACATTTTGATAAATCAATAGTTAGATATTGAGATATTCATGAGTATATCATTTTTGCAAATTTTCAACCAAATTAAAAATCGTTCAGGCATTCATAATCGTGATTTATCATTATGAACATAAAGACCTCGTTTGGTTCACGGAAAGGAAAGTAATTCCTTTGTCTTTCCCATGGAAAGGGAAATGAAATTTCCCAACAACTTCCATTCCGATGTTTGGTAACGTAAAGAAAGTTATCAGGAAAGTTGTTAAAAGTTTGTCAATTATATAATAAAATAATATGTTGTGAGTAATAAATGCAAGGAAAGAAGAGGGGAAAGTGATTCCTTTGAGATTTGTAAGAAACCATTTTCCCCCTAATTTTCCCTTCCTTCAGGAAACTATTTCCTTTCCTTTTGTATCCCAAACGCAGGAAAGGAACAAGTTCCTTTCCTGATGCTTCCCTTCCGCGAACCAAACGTGGCCAAAAGGTTCAGGTTTGATGAATTTGGTTCGTCCATTGATTTGATCTAATTTGGTACCTTAACGATCAGCAATTTGGAATAAAACTTTTAGAAGTGATCTATTCATGCATACCTAAATATCAAACGGTTAATTTATAGAAATGTAATCAAAATGGGTCTAACAACAAATGATTAGAAAGTCCTCATGAAGTTCTCATTTTAGAGGTTCTCATTAGAGCCTCTCCCTAATTATAAATAAGCAAGTTATAAATGTTGTGCCTGACTGACGAGTCTGTCGCCTCCACGGTTTTCAAGCTACTCCTCAAACCTTCGGGTGTCAATCTTACTTGAACTGTCTCATGAAGATCTTCAATCTGCATCTAGTCTCATTTAGAGAATGAACCATGCCTTCGCCATCACCCAAGTATATAGCGTCGAAAGAGCTATCGCTTAGCCACTTCGCATATTACTTATGAAAGCCGTATTTCTTAAAAGGAGCGTAGGTAAGTGTAGGAGGCATGCCCCGTGGGCATTAATACCAATGTAGTTCTAGGTATCCTCGCTAGATTGAGATCCGGCAGTGACACCAGTAAAAAGTAAAAGGGCTAAATACTAGTTACTACCCTGTACTGTAGGGCTGATATCAATTCAGTCTCTGAACTTTTAATTTCATCAAAAACACCCTTGCGCTATCAAATCTGGTCTAATTGGTCATTCCATCAATCATCCGTCAATTAGAGCCGTTAACTCACTGACGAGGCATGCCATATCAGATCATGTGGACCCCACATATCAGGCAAAATTCCAAGAGTTATGGCTAGGTATATTTCAAGAAATCAAAGAATTTTGGGGGGCACTGGTTGAAAAGTTTAAAGTTTACTATTTGAAGGAGAGAAACAATCCAAATCCCAAGATAGCATCCAAAATCACCTACTCGATTGACAGGCATAGCTTTGTAGATAGTTTGTCTACCTCAAGTCGTGTAAACCATCATTAACAAATAAGAAGCAAACCTACTCCCTTCCATCCCAAAAAATTGAAGACAGTTATCTCCGATCACCAACATTGGCATAAAATAAATAAATAAATAACACATAAATTGAGTGATATGCAGAACATAGAGTTGGTGACTCATATCCCAACACTTGATTGAGCATTCATAACCTTAAGCAGCTAACCAACTCTAAAATCCCGCCATAAGTATCAACTTGAGTAGACTTATAGCAAATATCAGTCCGAAGCTTAAGGTCTAAGAACCGAAGGGGTGGTTAGCTTGGAGTTTAAAACATGTGAGTCATTAGTCTAAGGGGAAATGGTCAAAGTCATTCCATAACATTCCTAGTTACCAATGCTATAAAAATCGCTTAGGCGCTGGGCTTACCTAGCACCTAGGAGCTTGTGCGGATATTTATTTTTATTTTATTTTATTATACAACATATAAATAAAGGTTCTTGACCCAAAGCACCAAAATTGGCCAAAATTATCCCACTTACCCCAGCAACAGATTTTTATTCTCACTAACCCAACTTAGGGAGAAATGACAAATTTACCCTCATCCTAATTAAATAATTACACACATGCCACTCAACTCCTCTCTCCAGTCACACGATGCATTCTCTCTCGCCTCCCTCTCTCTCTTCACTCCGGCAGCGCTCTCTCTCTCTCTTCACTGGCACCGCTCTCTCTCTTCCCTCTCTCTGTCGGCGCCTTCTTCTTCTCTCTCTCTCTGCCGGCGCCGACACAGACTTCTTCTTCTCTCTCTCTCCTCCCTCTCTCTGCCGGCTTGGCTGCAGACGACGAAGAAGCTCCGGTCGGAGCTACCTCGCCAGTGGAGAACTCGGATCTCGATGCAAGGCTGGAAGTCATGGGCCCTACTCTCCACCGTCCGATCCCAGTCGTTGTTGATCCATGCTCCACGGCCTCGAAGAAATCCCGGTCTTCAACGCCTTGCTGGTCTGAGTTCGACTCCGACTACCGAGTTCGAGTTCGATTGCAACCGGAAAGGAGAAGAGGACGTGGGTACCCAGATCAATTTCTGGGTGCCCAAATCAATTTTTTTTTTTTTTAAGTAATGGGACAGAAGGAAAGAAAAAAAAAAGTTTTGAATGTCTATTAGGGGGCAATAGACGTCTATTGGAGGGCAATTGATTTTTTAAATTGATATAATCTCTTCGTTTTTTCTTTAATCAAAATTTATTTGTCTAATTTTAGGAAGATTAGTTCTCATTCCGGTTACCGAAAGTTCTATTGGGGGGCAATAAAGGTTTATTGCCTCTCTATTGGAAGACAATAGACGTCTATTAGGGAGCAATAGATTATTGGGGGCAGTAGATGTCTATTGGGGGCAATAAACCTTTCCGGCGACCTCTTTGGGGACCTCCGACGAGGTTTCAGAAAAGTCCGGTTAGCGGCGGCCGGTGACCGGAATCCGGGGACCGGTGACGGGGCTCCGGCGAAGTCTCCTATGGTTTCTCTCTCTTCCATTTTCTCTCTCTCTCTCTTTAAGAACAAATGGGTGAGGGTAAAATTGTATTAAAAAAAAAAAAAAAAAACTTAATAGGGTATTAAGGAAGACTTCCTTAGAGTGTTTTGGGTAAGGGGGAATTAAAAAAACTTAATGGGGTAAGTGGGAAAAAAATCCCTAGAAATGGGGTAAATGGACAAAAACTCTATAAATAATTGCAATTAAAACAAAAAACTATATTTAGTAGTATAATTAATTAAAAACATAAATATTAAGCATATAATGCATATTATTTGAGAAAATAAAATAAATATTTTTAACACTTTTTAAAACTCGGCTTGCCTAGGCACCACCTAGACTAATCGAGGCAGTTAGGCAGGGTCTAGGCAGCCACCTTGAAGAATTCATTAACTTTGAATTTTTTTTGAAGAAATATGTCAACTCCTTTGTTGATCGACGAAATGATACATAACGATTTACCCAGTGGAGTCGACAAAAAAATCATTCCCTAAACAAGACCACCTATTTTAGGACACTGAAGCACATCCAAAAATTGTTCAACATCACGCATGAGAAATCGAAAGAGGCACAAGTGTATGTCTTTGGCAACATATCTCAAAACTAGGTACCCGGGGACTCATCCCCAAAATGAAATAAATCAACAAAATGTCAGTCACCCAAAACCACTTCAAAGAAACTAAAAAAAAAAAAAAAACAAAATGAAAACCTAAGACTAAGCCCTACAGACTAAGGCCTCATTCTAGATCTCAAACTCTAACAAAGCTTGAAGCCCGTTCCCAATCAAACCAGCCCAAACTAAAATTGCTAAGGGCACCCCAGCCATCGGACCACCGTCGTCGTCAAAACCAGCCGTCAGGCTATGTCGTAGTCAAAACCAGCCACAGGACCATCGCAGTCCCCCTCACAACCATCTTCGCCTCCCACAGCGTCACTGACACCAGCAATGAAGTTACTAGTCTGAAAACCCGGGTTTTATAAGGAAGCTGCCCTAAGACCTACGTGCTTCATCCGCCACCAAGGACGTATCTATGTGAAGGGCTGGTTGAGCTACAGCCTAACCCAAAGTGGTTGCAATAATTTAGATAGTATAAGTGTGCTAACTTATCATGAATTTAGTGGATATTTCTAGTATCAATAATGGCTACCACCGACGTATTTGGGTACGCGTGAGAGGTCTACCACTGACGTATTTGGAGGAGAAAATGGTTGTTAGTACTGGGCGGTGCATTGGTCAGGCTATCGGAAATTTTGTATGGGCAACAAAGGGTTGTGGGGTTAGTTGTTTAGGGGAATTCTTAAGAATCCGAGTTGGTGTGAATGTTCAAGCTCCACTGATTAAATGGGTGACTTTTACGCCTTCTGGGTGGTCGGAGAGCAAACGTTTTGATTTGGAATACGAGCGACTTCCACACTTTTTCTTTTTTGTGGAATTCTGTCTCACACAGGTGTGAAGTGCCCCAGACGTGCAGCGGGGGAGTTGACTGAGCCGGCGTATGATGCGCTCCTCAATGCTGATAAGAAAGAACAATGGCCGCTGGAACAATTTCATTTGAATTCCCAGGGGCAGGGGTCTGAGGGTGGAGGTTGCAGGCTAGGGCTTTTCCCTAAGAAGAAGACTGGGTGGATTATGTCTGCGCCGGAGCTCCCTGTTGTCAGATTCATTCGTACTAGAGAAGAGCGAGATATCGATGTGAGTGAGCAGGGGAGGTTCTCCGATGGGGCCATGGAAGTTGATTTGGAGGTTTTTCAAGAGGATGCGGCGGAACACCAAGCGAAAAAGAAGAGGAAGACGGTGGTGCAGGGAGACCGGAATCCTGCTCCGGGGTCGGAGATAGGGGATAGGAGCAATTTGCGGGATGTTCCGGTGATAATGGCTTCGGATTGGGAATCAGCTTTAATTGAGTTACCAAATGCGGAGACTGGTTATGGTAAGAGTTTAGAGTCAAGGGTGAATTTAAATTTGGTTTCCAGTTTAGATCCTGGTTTAAAGCAGCTACCATCTAAGGACGTGGTTGTTAACGATTCAAACTCAAATTTAAGCAAGAGGGAATCTCTTCCTTCTGACGTGGCTGTTCCTCAAAAAGTTGTTGGGCCGAGTGTAGATGTGTTGGTTCGTGGGCCTAAAAGGGTCAAGAGGTTAATCAGTTGGGCTCTTCTAAGGGTCTTTGTTCAGAGCCTACTCAGGTGTTTAATAGACGACAGAAAAGTGACAGCAAGACGCATGCATCCCATGCACGTCAAGGGAATATGGCTAAAACGGGTTTCGTAATGCGAAAGGTAGTGAGTTCTATCTCTATGAAGAAGAGTAATGGGCGTACTCCTGAACGTTCTTCCGTGATGGGTCCGGTTTCGACCCATCACGAGCAATGAATGTGTTATGCTGGAACTGCCAAGGGCTTGGGAACCCTTGGACAGTTAAAGGGCTCAAAGGGTTGATTTCCCTCACTCATCCCAGTTTAATTTTTTTGTCATAAACTAGATGTACTGTAGCTGAAATGGTTGAGATACGGATTGAGTTGGGTTGGAGGAATGCGTTTGCAGTTCCTTGTAAATTTAAGGAGAAAAGGAAGGGGAAGGGAGTGAGCAGATCCGGGGGTTTATGTCTTCTGTGGAATGATGACCTCCCAGTTTCTTTACGTAATTTTTCTGATAATCATGTGGATGTTCTCGTGGGTAAAGTTTCGGATCCAAAGAGATGGAGATTTACTGGGATTTATGGGCACCCTAAACTGGAAGACCGCCATAAGACGTGGGCTCTAATCAAAACCCTTGGGCTGCAATGTTCATTACCTTGGGTTATTGGTGGTGACTTCAACGAGATCTTACGGAATGATGAAAAAGAGGGAGGCCCGATACGAAGTGATCGTCAGATGGAGGGTTTTAGGGATGTGGTTGACTTGTTTGCACTCAAAGACGTTGTTTTTCATGGGACATGTTTTACTTGGAGAGGGAAACGTGGTGGGGAGGAGATAAGGATTAGGTTGGATCGCTTTTTGTCCTCAACGAGTTGGTCTGACCTGTTCCCTGTTTCTAGGGTTGTTCATCAACACAAAAACAGATTGGATCATTTGCCAATTGTGCTTGAGGTTCGTGATTGTAAACCTCAGAAAAAAAAAGAAAAAAAAGAAGCGTTTTCGCTTTGAGGAGCTGTGGTTACGGGATGAAGAATGTGGGAAGATGGTTGAGCTGGGCTGGAATCGTGATTATGGGTCTGATCCTTTCGACATTGTTTGTAACAAAATAAGTCAAACACGTCGGGTACTTATTGAATGGAGTGAGACCAAGTTTGGGACCCTACGAAAAGATATTGCTGCTCTCCGAGAGAGATTGACGTCTTTTTACGATACCTCGCTCTCTTCTCCTCCTGAGGTAGTGCGTTTAGATTTGGAAGCAAAGTTGAATGAATTGTTGCAACAAGAGCAAGACTTCTGGAGACAGCGTTCAAAAAAATTTTGGCTTGCAGATGGGGACATGAACACACGCTTCTTTCATTAGCGTGCCAGCAATAGGAGGAAGAAGAATAGATTAAAGGGCCTGTTTAATGAGGACGGTTTGTGGTGTACTGATGACGGGGAAATAGAAAATATTGTCTTGAAGTATTTCCGATCCCTTTTTACTTCTTCTCAGCCTCAGGGTATGGATGTTGTTGCTTCTGTGCTCCCTCGGTGTATCTCTGATGAGATGAATCTGGTACTAGCGAGTGAGGTATCCGAGAATGAAATCGTTAAAGCCTTGAAACAGATGCATCCCGCTAAGGCACCAGGCCCGGATGGCTTTGCTCCCTGCTTCTACCAACACTTCTGGCCGCTAGTTGGAACAGATATTACAAGGGCAGTGAGATGTGTTTTGGAGTCAGATGAGAGGATGAAACTAATTAATGGGACAAATGTTACTCTAATACCTAAAGTGAAAGCCCCGAAGAATGTTAATCAGCTTCGTCCCATTAGTTTGTGTAATGTACTCTATAAGCTAGGATCTAAGGTCCTTGCGAACAGAGTCAAGCCGTTTCTAAATGGGATTATTTCACCTTTTCAAAGCACATTCGTCCCAGGTAGACTGATCTCAGATAACTCCTTGGCAGCTTTCGAGATCTCACATTTTCTGAAAAATAGAAGACGAGGTAATTAGGGATTCGGGGCCTTAAAGCTCAACATGAGTAAGGCTTATGACCGTGTTGAATGGTGCTTTCTGGAGGTGGTTTTATTGCAACTAGGTTTCAGTCCTGTTTGGGTTGGATGGGTGATGAGATGTGTTAAAACTGTTTCTTATCCGTCGGATTGTACCTTCAAGAGGTCTACGGCAGGGGGACTCCATATCACCCTACCTATTTCTGTTCTGTGCCAAAGCTTTGTCAAGATTGATCCTGAGAGCGGAAGTATTGAGACTTATTCATGGGGTCCGAATTTGCCCAGGTGCCCCTTCTATATCTCATCTTTTTTTCGCTGATGATTCCTTCATTTTTTTCGAAGCAGAACCGGATGAGTGTGTCGTGTTGATGAATATTTTCAAACAATATGAGGAAGCTTCAGGACAACTTATTAATTATCAGAAAAGCTCTGTTGCCTTTAGCAAGAACGTGAGGAGAGATAAGCAGGAGGAGCTTGCTGCACTTTTGGGTGTTTTGCGAGTGGATAAGCATGATAAGTATCTCGCTCTTCCTATTGAAATAAGTTATTCGAAGTCTGAGGCTTTTGGCTTCTTAACGGAGCGGGTGAGAAAGCGTACAAGAGGTTGGAGGGAGAAGACGCTAAGTGTTTGTTGATGTCATAATTTGGTTGGACAAAGACTTTTGACTGTTCAACCCATTCCACGTAGAACGCGTTGAAATGTCAAAGAGTCCACGTAAGACCCTGACCTTTCAACGCACTTAAACCATTCATCGAGAAAGAAAAGATAATCCTAAGATGAAAATAACCATGACTAGTGAGATGCCTCACTTTGGTACTCCAAGTCTTCAACCTTAGATCTCCACCTCTCAGGTCTTGGACAGTCACCATGTGATTGACTCACCACCTTGGATGGCATGGCAAAAGCATATCACGACCTCATTACTAGAAAAGCATAGTCCAAAGGAATCAAGAGCCTCAAACCCCAAGACCAATAGTTCGACCCCCAAGCTTAAAAGCCTCGACCTCTAAGAATCATGATCACGAGCTCCAAGGCTAAAGCCTGGACTATCAACTCACTCTCAGACAAAGTCATTGCAATGGGACATAGTTAGCGGAAATCAAGGGCTAACTCTCACCTACTAGGCCAGGTGTCGTGCTCTGATGATGAGTATGGTATGTGGGCATGGCCCAAGAGTGACGTGAAAGGAAGAGACCACAGAGTTATGACACTTGTCACCAATTCTGTCAGATGGAGTGTCAGGAAGCAGAAATTACAGGCTGACACCCCGATTTTAGGGAAGAGCCCATACCGTCCCTTTCCACCTCAACTACTCCTTCTCCTATAAATACCACTCTTTCACAAGCAGAAAAGGGGACTTCAGCTCTCTCTTTTCTCCCAACACTATGCTAAAATATCTATGCTATGAAGCTCTTCCAACTAGAGGCTGTGGACGCCCAACAAAGGAGCGTGGATGCCCAACGCCAGGCGAAGGAAGTCTGAGGCGAGGCTACCAGTTTCACCCAACCAAGGAGCGTGGATGCCCAACGCCAGGTGAAGGAAGTCCGAGACGAGGCTATCAGTTTCACCCAACGAGGAGCGTGGATGCCCAACATCAGGCGAAGGAAGTCTAAGGCGAGGCTACCAGTTTCACCCAACCAAGGAGCGTGGATGCCCAACGCCAGGTGAAGGAAGTCCGAGACGAGGCTATCAGTTTCACCCAACGAGGAGCGTGGATGCCCAACATCAGGTGAAGGAAGCCCGAGGCAAAACTATCAGTTTCACCCAACAAAGGGGCTTGGACGCCCAACACCAGGTGAAGGAATCCCGAGGCCATACCTTCAGTCACAAGAGGTGGACGACCAAGGCCACACATATAATCAAACTAATCGAATGAAGAGATAGGCCCACTTCAAGAAAGCAAGCCCACCACTTTACACTTGGATTTCAACGAAACTTCAGTTGACTCGTTGATGCCGAAATCGACACCAACAGTGTTGCAGGTAAGGAAGTAATGATCAAGGCTGTGACTCAATCTATCCCTACATATGTCATGAGTTGTTTTGAACTCCCAAAGCAGTTGTGTTGGGAGATGCATAGCTTAATGGCGAAATTCTGGTGGGGTGACAATTTGAATGAAAAGAAGATCCATTTGCTAGCTTGGGAGAAGTTGTGTGTACCTAAAGCGGAAGGAGGTCTAGGATTTAGGAATATGGTGCTCTTTAACCAAGCTTTACTTGCTAAGCAAGGTTGGAGAATTTTACAATATCCGGACTCTCTTATCGCTTCACTCTATAAGGCGAAATACTTCCCGGATTGTGGTTTTATGGATGCTAAGTCTGTGAATGGAGGCTCTTATGCGTGGAGGAGTATTGTTCATGGTAGAGAATTGTTGAGGAAAGGGCTTCGTTTCCAGGTCGGGAATGGCAATAGGATTAGAGTCTGGTCTGATCCGTGGGTACCTCTTCCGTTCAGTTTCAAACCTATCTCAAGACCACCGGATGGGCTGGAAGATTTAAGGGTGGTGGAGCTACTTGATAATGAATTGCATGAGTGGAATGTCCCGTTACTACGGGAACTCTTTACACCCTGTTTGGACCCAAAATGAACATTTTGGCCTGACAAGGCACGTCTTGGAGAAATTGAGCCAATATCAGTGGCTCAAGCTATATATTGTCGACAAGCTCGAAATATATATTTAGAGGCTAAATAAAGCCTACTATGGAAGTATGACAAGTCAACTTTAGCATATTTTCCTACTTCGGCTAGGAAAAACCGAGCTAGACAAGGAAGGAGGGGTGGCAGACTAACCAAATGAAATCGAAATGTGCTGAAACTTTCCAGATCCATTCTAGACAGCCCAAGGATCATTTCTTATGAAGAGTGCAAGAACTTTTGTTGAGTGTAAGGCCTTCAAACAATCAGCCCAATTTTCTACAGAAGCAAAACTGGAAAACTGGACCTGTAAGAGGTCCAGCAGCATTTTCGGCCCAACCACATGGAATAAAAATCTGAAATTTTACCAGGGTGATCTACGCTCATAGTGGAACATTTCATATGAAGAAGTCGAATGAATATAATGAAGTCTTGTTGGAGAAATAATTGAAGGAATAAAGGGGCAGAAACTGACCTAAAACCAGCTCAATATTCACATGTTCATGTTTCCTACCCACATGAAGAAAGCTAGATGCTTTTCTTCTTTTCCTTGGATATATTTTTCAAGACAATCTCTTTAATAGATCATCATCACTTCCATGTTGTTGCACCTTCATGCCTTGCTTTCATTTCATCATTTCTCTATCTTTTCCATATTTTACAAATCACTTTCATATTCCACTTTCATTATTTTTCTTCCACTCATCATTTCACTCTTCTTTTTCTTCCCTATATAAACACCTTCTCTTCTCATTCTAAAACACACATTCACATTCAACAACAACATCTCTAAGATGATCTAAGTTCTCTCTAGAGCAAACCTCTCTAAGAGCAACTCCTCTCCTTCTCTTTCTCTTAGCGGTGATCACACTCCTAGTCCTAGTCTTCTCAGAAGCCGACCTTCAGTGCCACCAAACCCTCTGTCAACGTGCTTCGGTCCTAGTCTCCTCGGGAGCCGACGGTAGTGCCGCGACCACAACGGTTACAGAACCAGCCAAGCAAGGGTAACGCCCTAGCAACCCAGCCAAGCTAAAGTCACGCTTTAGCAAGATCTCAACATTTCCCGGTGATGTCGCTCTGCTCAATCTACAATATTGAGTATCGATTGTGTTAACAAGAAGCTCAGCAAAAGTCCTCGCCACGAGGCACAAAGAATCCCACGACGAGGTTGGTGCTCTCCTCGTCCACAATTGCTTGAAAGAAGTCAGGTCAAGGGACACCCCCGACGACCGCACCCGAACGGTGCTGGCACGCCCGCGCAAGAAAAGAGACTGTTGACCAGCTGCAGCAAAATTGGAGCCAAACACACCCATGGAGGTTGAGTTGATAGCCCGTATCCCTCTTAGCTTACGTGATTCAGAGGACAGATTGATTTGGCACTATGACAAAAAGGGGTGCTATACTGTTCGAAATGGGTATCATGTAGCTAGAGTCGCAACTAATCATGTTTCTAGGGCTTCTAGCTCTTCTGGTTCAGTGGGTGTTCAGGGAAAGTACTGGAGGTGTATTTGGAATGCACGTATTCCACCTAAGGTTCGTTCGTTCCTATGGAGACTAATGAGAGGTATCTTACCTCACAAAGTTTCTCTTGCTAGTAGGTTTACTCTTCAGGATATGCGTTGTGCTTTTTTGTCATTGTGCTGTTGAGGAGGGTATTCATTTATTTAGAGATTGTGACGTGATTGGGTGGCTATGGATGGAGAGCACTTTGGGTTTAAAAGTGAAGAACGTGCCTGGACGTAGAGTGGAGGAGTGGGTTCTTAATGTGATTGATATTTTGCATGGTGGTCAACGTGATTTGTTCTTCATGGTCTTATGGGTCATATGGACTGAACGCAACAATGCAATTTGGAATGGCACGAGCTTTAATGCTTGTAATGCGGCAAAATGGACTGTGACTCTCCTGGATGATTACCAGAAACAACATCCTGCCGGTTTTTCTAAACACGCTAGACCTAAAGCTAAATGGCAACTTCCCCCTACTGGGCGTCTGAAGATTAATGTTGATGGAAGCTATAGACCAGAGTGTGGTGATGGTGGCATTGGGGTGGTCGTTCGAGATGAGGTTGGTAATTGCATTGCAGCAATGGCACGTTATTACCCTCATGTTCTTTCTGCTATTCACATGGAAGCGGAGGCTTGTAGGGCTGGAATTCTTTTGGCTATTCACCAATATTGGAATGCCTTTGACCTTGAAAGTGATTGCTCACTTGTGGTGGCTGCATTGCAACTGAATGTGGAAGATCGATCTGAGGTAGGGCGCATTATCGATGACTGTAAGTCATATTTGACATCTTTACACTCTATTCAGATTAGACATATCTTCCGTGAAGCAAATGGTGTAGCAAATAGATTAGCTCACCTTGCTAGTTTGAACTATCTAGATGATATTTGGTTAGAGGAGTCTCCTATGATTATCCAGGATGTACTCTATGAGGATTCTTGTACTACTGCTAGAGGTCAAGGTCACATATCCCCCTCTATGCTTATTTCTAATATTAATATAATAAGTCAGGCGTGGGGATGAGCCTCCCAGCTTAGCTGGGTTCCAAACTCCTTCAAAAAAAAAAAAAAAAGACAATAGTTTCCTTAATAAAACATAAAAAAGATCCCATGCATAAAGCTAGGGGTGTGCAAAACATGGTACAAAACATGGTTCTCGCGATTATTGAAGCAATTAATGTTGCTTTGGTCCGTCGCTGGACTCACATTTGGTTGGAAACGGACTCAATACTAGCACTACGATACTTCAAGAACCCTGGTTTAATACCATGGAGATTGCGTACCTCATGGTTGAATTGTTTACACAAGGTTAGTCAGATCACTTTCAGAATGACACAATTCTTTAGAGAAGGGAATGCTTTAGCTGACAAATTTGCCCGTTATGGAGCCTCAAATGTTGGTGCAGTCTGGTGGAGAACCTTACCCTCTTCCTTTCTAGCAGAGTTTGGTAGAGACTTGTCTTCAAGAATTAATTATCGCTTTTCTTAGTTTATGTTTTCCCGTAGATTTATAGTTTGTCCTTTGTTCTTGTCGGATTGTTTTTCTTTGTACTGTTTATGTATTGTTCCTTTGCAAGTTTGGGTATGCCCGGCTTGTTGCTTTGCGCCTCTTGGAAGTGGTTTTGGCCTAGTCCCTCCTTCCTATTGTACCTTTCTTCTTTTTTTAATAAAATTTCGACTAAGGGCGATGAGTTAGTCCTTAGTTCGCTTCAAAAAAAAAAAAAAAATGGTACAAACCGGCCAAAACCAACCGATAAATATGGTTTGGTTAAGGTTTTTTAACTTTTAAAATTGAAAATCGGTTCAATACCGAACCAAACCATTTATGAACTGGATTGGTTTGGTTTCTCTTGTACTTAAACCGCGGAACCCGAACCGACCGGTATGTTTGAAATATAAGAGAAAAAGTTTTTTTTATATATATATACACATAATAAATATATATTCATTTGTCCAGTTTGTTATAAGTAAGTTCTTAATCTCCAGTTATAACTTTATTCTTAAATGATATACTATCATATTGAATTCAAGGCCCAAAGGCCTAAAACCTTAGTATATAATCGCTACAATTTTTTTGATCATTTCATATCACATCTCTGATCTCTCAATCTCTCCTTCTTTGACCTTTAATACTATCATATTAAGCTAGTATTGATGGCTAAGTTGTTAAATAAGTGAATCACTTTGAATCTAATTTAGGTTTTAGTTTTGGACTATATGTTTTAGATTTTAATTATTGAATTTTAAATTTAGATAATTTAACATAATTTCAATTCTTGAGATTGAATTTTTACTATGAATTTTTTCATAAATAGCATGTTAATATTATATAGGTGAAAACCGCCTAACTGACCAAATCAAACCATTTTTAATTGGATTGGATTTGGTTGGATTGAACTTTTTTTTTTTTGATGACCGGTTTTCTAAAATGCCTAAACCGCTCACTTTGGCATAGAGATGGTTTGGAGTCAAAACCGATCCAACCCAATCCGTATGCAGCCCTACATAAAGCAAGCTAATAAGTTATAAGCAAAAACAATAAGAAAAAGTTACAATGGTGCATTTCCATAACACGAAGAGACATTTGTGAAAAACATAGATAAGCCATAAAGTTGTGGTCACCCAAAGCAAGAGATTTGTAACCTCGAAGCACTTGTCTTGTCTATACATCCTTTGGGTGCAAATTAAGAACAAAAAAAAAACACATCTTAACCTAATTAAGTAGCAATAGAATACAATTAGAAGCATTTGGTGCGCCTAAGTATTACTTTAAGCCTTTAAGGCTAAGCCTCTGATTTTAATATATAAAATGTGCCCTACATAATTATGAATTCTATCACATCGACACATCCTTCTTCTCTCTGCAAAATATAGTACTATTTTCTTCACCACATGCATCCAAGCTTTTGCCAAAGTAACTACAACTTTCTGGTCTCGAGAAACACCCCCTCGTCTCGTGCGGGTACGCATCGTTTACCCAAGTTAAATTAATTAAGAAACCATTGCTTCCTAGAATGGGCAAATCACACTTCTCCACATGGGTTTTCTTTTTACACTATTTTTCTCTTAATTTATTCATTTTCTGATGATTTTTTTAATTTTATATATAAAGAAATATCAAGAACTTGTTTGAAATTGTTTTTAAAAGACTTAAAAGTACTTTTTAAATTTGATAAAAACGCTTTTAAATGAGGAAGCACTTTTCAAGTGCCCCTAAGACACATTTTATATTTTTTTATATAATTTTTATATATTTACAATTAATTTTCTTTATTAATTCAAAAACAATTTAGTTCTATTAGAAGCAATCCTAAACATGCCCCAAAAAAAACCCTCTAATGTATCAAAGTTGAGGAGATCAAATCTATTGTCATGAGACACTAGAAACTCTTCCGGTCTAAAGAATTGCTTGAGGTGATGGAATGATCATTTTGGTAGACAATTGTTTATTGTTGGCTATCTTCTCCATGCATGTAAGGGTGCATTTTGGTGGAGTTAAATTCCAACACTACTTTACCATTGAATCAAAAAAAAAAAAAAAAAAAACTTTACCAAAAAATAGAAATTGTGGAGCAAATTAAAGAACCAAAAATAAAGCACAAGGACTTCATTAGGAAAGGAAAGATCTAATTGTTAAATGAGAAAATTAAGGGTTAATGCGGATCTAATTGATACGATCAAGGTATGATGGAAACTTTATGGAGGTAAGCTAATGGAGATAATCAAGGCATGATAGAAACAATTAACAGTTGGACAACTCTTGTAGCCATTCAATTTGATTAAATGGCATGGACCAATTCAGGTACTTTTGATGTCAATTGATTCCAATAATTACATTTGATTATATAGCTTTTTCTTTTTGAATTGGGAGCATTATTTTTTTTTTTTGGTCTAGGAATTGGGAGCATTATGTAGGTGAAGATTTTCATCTATGCTCGGCTGACTCTAAGCTCCAAAAAGAGATAGTAAATGAGCAATAAGATTGTCAGAGTTTAGAGCATAGTCAAATTTTAGCCAAAGTAGCTAAAAAGTTATTTTGTCTAGCCACTTTAGAAATACGTCTTTATCAGTATTCTCTATTTTAGCTAATCTTGAATTTATATTACTTTTTAAATGAAGATCAAATAGTTTAAATATATTTATAAATTACATAAAATAACCAAAATGAATGTTTTAAATTATAGAGAGCCTCATCTGGCTCTCTATATTTAGGAGTCTGGTGCAGCTGCTAAAATAGATAAAAAAACTAAACATGCTCTTTAAAATAGCTAATGAGCCAAAATAGAGAGTCTGCTAAAAAAGACCAATTCGTCGATTATACGTATTGTTCTAGTCAAATCTTAACTCGTCTAAAAATAAAATACTAGTTTAGAATTTCGGCCAAATTAAAATTTCTAATCTTGGCATAGAATAAAATATCAAGAGATGAGATAAATAACGATAAATTCTTTGGTCATCTTGTGACCAGGTTGATTGTATAGCATTATCTTCTTGGCAAAGAAAAGAAAACATGGCATGATTTTTAGGAAATAATGCATTAATGAAAATGTCAACTATTAAGGCATAGTTGACAAAAACTCGGGCCGGTTTTGCACCCATATTCCCAGGCAACCCGAGCCCAAATCCATTTTTCCAAGCCCAAAACAAACCTCTCCCACCCTTCAAAACCTTCACTCTCATTCTCACACGGACACAATCTCTCTCATTCTCTCTCTCTCTCTCTCTCCCTCCCTCCCTCCCTCACACAGAGAGAGACTAGTCTCTCTCAGTCTCTCCAACAATGGAGCCGTGGCTCGATGACTTAGCCGACGATCTCCAGAGCATCAGCTTCACCTCCACGGCCACAACAGCAGCCACCGAATCCAAACGAAGCACAAGCTCCGGCTCCGAAGCCACGCTAACCGCCTCGTGCTCCTCCTCGGCTCGCCTCGGCTCCCTCGTCGCGAAGCCCCGAGCCCCGTCCTCCGACCCCCGCTGGTCCGCAATCCACAAGATCCGATCCGAGTCCCCGACCCGACAGCTGGCCCTCTCGGACCTCAAATTCTCCGAGCGGCTCGGCTCCGGCGACATCGGGTCGGTGTACCTGGCAGAGCTGAAGTCCGGCGACGGCAAGGGGTGCGTGTTCGCGGCGAAAGTGATGGACAAGAAGGAGCTGATTAGTCGGAGCAAAGAAGGGAGGGCGAGGACAGAGAGGGAAATACTGGAATTGTTGGAGCACCCATTTTTGCCCACGCTCTACGCCAGTATAGACGCGCCCAACTGGCTTTTCTTGCTCACCGAGTTCTGCCCCGGCGGTGACCTCCATGTTCTCCGACAACGCCAGCCTTTGAAACGCTTCCCTGAGTCTGCCGTCAGGTGCGCACGTTAGCACTCCCCACCTTTGCTTTTCTTTTTTATTTCTGTTTATTTATTATTTTTTTAAATTTTTTTACTGTCTTGGTTTGAAAAAATAATTGGAGGGCTTAGATTACGGGTTGCGGTAAATTATCACCGTCTCTTTTTTCGGTCGAGTAATTAGTAATTACCACTGTCTTTTGACCAAACCTGAGAAACCGGTGGGGTCCATGGGATAGTCACCGTCGCATAGGTTGTTTTCGCGATTTGATTGAGCGAGACGAGATTTACGGTGTGTCTGAAGTACATTGGATTATCTAGATGGGGGTTAAATTTTGAGGAGTCGCCTGGTTTGCCACGTGGCTATTACGTTAATTCTCAAAAAAAAAAACAAAGTCAATTACTTTTGGCTAATATCTGTTTTGTAAAGAAGAAAGAAGAGTGAGATTCAAAGAATGAAAAGTACCTATGTTGACTCTTATAAGCTTGGACGTCAATAAATTAGTAACTACATGCACGTAGTAGTACAAAGTTAGGAGAGTATCAAATCTGTGAACGTGTAGTGCACGTTGTACGAAATTATAAAATGGTCTATTTCTGAACAGTCAGTGAGTCTAGCTCAAGTTGAAAAAAGAAACAAAGAGAATTTGAGGGTTTAAGATGGTACATTACTATTATTAATTAGGTGGACGGTGAACTTTAGTTGAAGATTGTGCATTTATTCTGCTAAAAACTATTTGGCACATTGGCATATGTTATAATATTATTTCATAATTATTTTTATAGTATTGCATTATGTTTTCATCGTTATTAGTTGCTCTTTGGAATTTGGCATATACATATTGGAATGTGTACTATGTAACAACAGTGGGTTGTGCAGTTAAAGACGTAATGACCTTAAAGCTAAAGCAACCCATATGTCTGTACCTTGTGGTTTTTAGGGCGACTCGTTTTCTGATAATTAAGACCTTTTAGTTCAGGGATGGGTTAGGCTTTCATAAACTTGAATTCATTGGGATGTAGTTTCTTTTTTTACTCTTTTTTTTTTAGTGTATTATTGATAAATGTGTGCTGGGTATATATCTCTTCACTATAATTGGTGATAACAGTGTCTGCCTCTGCCCTGTTGCTGTAGTTGGTTGAGGAACAACTAATGATTTTAAAATCAGAATCACTTTGATACCTACAAGCTGACCCAATTATTGGTCTTAAATTAATTTAAGACATGTATGTTCATTGGTTTCATGACATTAGATCAACGAGAAAGATTTAATGCAAAAATTTTATTTATTTATTTTCTATTCTCTTAATATTTCACCCTTAAACTGTGGACCTCTTAGTCTTGGCTTTTGTTGCTTGAATGGAACAAACAGATCCCTGAAAACATGAATCCTCATCTTTTGAGTTTTGTTAATTTAAGCAGGATTTCTGGGTTCATTTACATGAAACAAGGGATACGTATGATATCTCTCTGAACAGTGGCCCCAATAGTTTTCTTTTGCCATGTGGCCCTATTATCTTTCTTTTTTGCTTTTTTGGTTCATACTTCAGACTATTTATAGAGTTTTATGCCAAAAACTCAAAAACTAGTACTGTAGGGAATCTAGTGATAAGGCCCACTGGTCCTGTAGTTTATATATGCTTTGATCAGCTTTGTCTGTTTAGGAAGGTAAAAGACGGTAGAAAGTAGGTGAAAAACAGGAAATGTTATTAGTAATCCAAAGAGATTTTGACAAAACAAAAAAGAACCCAGGTAAATTGATTCCTCTCCCTTTTACTACCAAGAAAAATGCCAAGTTAATTTCTTTTTTATCATTAGTATTATTATTTTTAAACTGATATAAAGATTTTACCAACTCTTCATCATTTTTTCTTCCAAAAGTATTTGCAACTAATGGTTTTAAAAGCATGGGGGCCAATGAGCTACCAAGAGTTGTTTTACTGATATAAAGATAAGGTTGGTCAGGTAATATGAATATAGAAAGTTGTTGTAGGCCTTGCAGTTTATCAATCATATGTTTTTGCACCAATTTGGAGAGGAAAGCACAGAAACGAGCAAAGCTAGTAACCATTTGATCAATGATCAACAGCTCTGTAGGTAACAACAGTGTGTTGGTTATGACCTAACATAATATATAAATTCTTTTTTGAGTAAAGGACCTACCATAATACACTAATTCAAGGGAAACAAGATTTATTGCTGTGATATGTGTTATTAAGGAGTCAATTATGATGTTGTAGATTACTTGTTTCTTTTAATGATTGATCATCATTTGCAACATTATGCTTAATCATGTACTTTTATAGATTTAGTTTCTTAAAACTATCATTACCCACTGTAGGATGTCATCTTTTATTTAGATTATTTATATCTATCAAATTGCTCTATGAATAAGGGATTATGATTTAAGAAATCATGTGAAATTTGACTTATTAACTTGTATTTAATCTCTTGACTAGGTTCTATGCATCTGAGGTGGTTGTAGCTCTAGAGTACCTTCACATGATGGGAATTGTGTATCGTGATCTCAAGCCCGAAAACGTTTTAGTTCGATCCGATGGCCACATCATGCTTACAGATTTTGACCTCTCATTGAAATGCGATGATGTTGCATCTGCTGCTCATATAAACACTCCAGTCGCCGCCCCTCAAAAAGACTATGCAGTTGATCCACCTCGCTTTACCTCATCTTCATGCATCATTCCAAATTGTATAGTTCCTGCCGTGTCATGTTTCCACCCGAAGAGCAAGCGCAAGAAGAAGAAGCAGGGCCATCGGGACGGACCTGAGTTTGTGGCTGAGCCTGTTGACGTCCGGTCCATGTCTTTTGTTGGGACTCACGAATACTTGGCCCCTGAGATTGTGTCCGGTGAGGGGCATGGTAGTGCAGTGGACTGGTGGACATTAGGGATATTTATATTTGAACTCTTTTACGGTGTGACACCGTTCAAGGGTGTGGACAATGAGCTAACGCTGGCTAATATTGTTGCTCGAGCCTTGGAGCTTCCGAAAGAACCTGCCGTGCCCTCCACGGCAAAGGACCTCATCTCACAGCTTTTGGCCAAGGACCCGGATAGGCGATTGGGATCGTTAATGGGTGCATCAGCTATCAAACGACACCCATTTTTCCAAGGGGTCAATTGGGCACTATTGAGATGTACTCCTCCACCATTTATTCCCCCACCATTTAGTAGACGCCTTGTATCTAATCAAACTTGTCCTGAGAAAATGGATTATTATTAGTCAGAAACACAACATAAATAAAAACATATATTGCACATTTCAATCCTTCAAGCACTTTTCATACCTAAACCCTTCCCCGTTGGAAGGTGTCAACGCCATTTGTTACTTTCTCTAGTTTTTCATGTTAGACTTAAACTGTTGGCATGAACCATTGAGCAAACCCTTGAAAACAAATCAATTGATAAGAAGCTTATTCTTGCGCGTATTTCTTTGTTCGAGTCTATGTCAATGAAGCACTGGTTACGTGACTTTTTGTTACGTCAACAAAACATGTCAATTTACTGCGAAAGAAAATTCTATTATGTTGTTCAACATTTATGTTGCGTTCTCTGTTATAACTAAAGACTAATGACACATTTACTTACTTGGAATGGAAAATAATCATGAATCGGAGACAAGTGGAATGAGAGAAGAAATGAATCAGTATTGATTCCGGAGAATTGATTCCTAAACCCATCTCCCCCCTTCGTAATCAAATTCCTGAGTATTCAGGAATCGATTCCTGATAAGGAGGTGGAACCTACACCTATTCCGATTCCTTCATGTGTTAGTAAACGCATGAATTCTTTTACCCGACCTTTATATGTTAGTAAACACAGGAATGTTTTTACTCCGTAATCATTCATTCCCATTCCAAGTAAGTAAACGTGTCCTAAATCAAGTAAAAACTAAACTCGACAATTTATTCTCATTCAACATGGATGTGCTTTGGAACTGGGGGGTCTTGAGTGTATATGAGGTTACGACATATGGCATGACTCCAATAGAAGTGAGATGAAGCAAGGTCATAGTCATTAGTCTGATTAGTCAATGCCGGTGTCGGAAGCATCGGATCCCGACAATATGAAGATAAATAATGATAAATAGATGAGTTTGGAAATGGAACAGACATATACCAAATGCGACGATCCAGTGGCATTATAGGCCAAGCTGTCCAGCGATCACGTGCCTTGAGCTAAGCCAGCGTTGGAGATTATATGGGCTGTGTGGTTTTGACGGAATTGAACTGGATTTATGTGTATAGATGTGAACTGGTATGTGTTTGCTTGCGGAGGCCATGCCCCTTCCCACGTGCCTGTCTTGTTGAGAGGGGAAAAAGGTGGGGTTGGGCAGATGGTTTTTGAGAGCTACTCTTTCGTTTTACTTCTCAAAACTTGAGAGAAAGTCACATGATGATTAATGGTTGCTTGTAAACCGGCAATCCCTTTCCATACAAGAACATAAATGTAGATCGGGTTTCATGTTGGGATAGATTAGGTGGTGGGCTAATCTGTCACTCTATGAAGCTGGTCTACTATTAATTGCAGTGTAATATGTTGATAATCTAATGTATTAGAATCGATTTTTATTTTCTTTCTTTCATGTTTTCCTTGCTAAGTCATTATCAAATTGTTTATAATCATTCATGGTAGAGGAGTCATCTTCGACTTTCCTTTTGATTTCTTCCCTTCGATGATCAGAGCTCATATATGGTCGAATTGTCTCTTCAATGTTCATATGAACTTCAAAAGAGATCGATTCTCCTCAATATCTGACATGTCCTTAAAGATTTTATTATAAACCTCGCATAATCCTTATTTCTAATTATAAGATTGAGGACCGAAATAAAGTTTTTTTTATCGTATTATTAGATCAGTGGTATGAGGTTCTGAACAAGTTGGAAACCATTTTTGAAAAACACATGACAATTGATCGATATCCCCAACAGACTATTTCATATTTTCGCTTCAAATTGAAGAAAGATTTGATCATTGTACTATGATCATTGTGTGATAGTATCTTAAATGTTGACGTTGAAAGCTTCTTTGTCATAGGATCACTCCACTTGTCATGTCGGTACATGAGAATAATTAGTGTAGATATTTGACGTCCTACTACCTATATGTATAGGGATAATGACCCACTTACTCACAAAATACCAAAATACACCCCATACACTCCACAAACTTATTTTTATCCCCATTCACACAAAAATTTTTCCTTTTTCTCCCAACTATTCTTTTCACTTAATGTTTATACCATTAGTATCATTCCTTCATCTCTCTTTCCACTCTTTGCATAGGATCCGACTCCTCTAAAGTGAGGAGGTTGTGAATTTACGTCAATTTCATTAAATCTTGACTCTTTATCTAATCTAAGGGTCATTACAATTGACACATCATTTTTTCATTAATTTTTTATTTTTTATCTAAACCCTAGTTAACTATGCGGTTAACTCTAGGAGAAAAAAAAAAAAAAAAATCGTCAAGCGTTTCTCCTCTGCGTTCGAGAGTTGACGGCAAGAGGAGTGCAAACCAAAACCCACCACCATGACGAACTTGCAATCTTCCCAATACTTCCCTAAAATTTTGACGATATTATTTTCAACTATTTTTTTGTTTTATTAGAGCGATTAAATTCATGAAATCTGAGGGTCTTTGTGAACCTTGAAGACTTTAGAGTTCAGATTACCCAGATCGAATTAAAAAGCCTAATAAATCACATACACGAAATAATTAGGGTTGGCAAGCTTTCAGTTTTCCTTTCAGTTAAACTGGGGATTGAATATTTGCAAGGCAGCGGGAACCTGATGCCTCTATTGAGGCTGTCCAGTTTGATATCAAAGTCTTGGCATCCAACTTTGAAATGGTGTTGTTCTCTTGTATCCCTCGTAGGAATAATGAAATAGCTTATTTGATTGCTACCCTGAGAATCCCCTGATGGGATTATGAATGCCCTAGCTATGGATGTAAGTTCTTCTGGTAAAACTGCCTATTCGACTGGAAAAAAAATTATAATTGAATTCTTAAGTAATTGATGGAAGCCAGCTGAAACTCTTGCATATGGCCAAAAGTCTATTTAAGCTTAAGCTAGTTATCAAAATCCCCATTTTTTTTTCTAGAGTTAAAGGCAGAGTTAACTAGAGTTTAGATGAAAAATAAAAAATTAATGGAAGAGTGATGTGTCAATTGTAATGACCCTTAGATTAGACAGAGAGTCAAGATTTAATGAAATTGACATAAATTTACAACCTCCTCACTTTAGAGGAGCAGGATCCCTTTGCATATTACTTTTAGTCTGAACACTATTATTTCCCTCTCCTTTTTCTTTTGATGAAACGTGGTGGGCTTATCTTGAATTTATTTGTCTAGACTATAATTGCAGTTAAAATTCATCCTCTATTCGATGGAAAACAATTAAGTTTTCACTATTCATAATTTCGATCATAGACAGATTAGAATTGATTGCTATTTGCAAAAATACGAGTAAAGAGTTAGCTGAAGAAAAAGAAAAGTTGAGAAAGCTAAAAGAGTACAGGTCAAGGCTTAAAGGAGAAACTCCCGATTACTGGGATATTATCTTCATAGTCCAGAAGAGAATTTACAAAGTTGAAAAATCAATCGGAGATCTTGAATATATTCTCCGAGAGGAGCAAAAACCTCTTGATTATTTGAGCATTGGTTAGATCCGCAAATCACTGGTATCAGAGCTTGCAAAGAGCTCAAAAAGGGAATCCCCAATGGGGACAATGTCTGAATTAATATTAGAGAAGTTGAATTATCTATTAAAATCTTCTGATGAGAAACATCAGAACCTGATACAAGAAGTATCTAGATATCAAGATCATCTAGATAAAGTACCAGATATAATCGCCCAATTAGAAAAATTGGAGCAAAAAATAGATTATATCAAAGAACTTCCTAAAAGAGAAGAAGAACAGCTAACAAGTATTGGCAGAAAAATCAATGAACAACAAAAAACGCTGGATTCTATGAAAGATATACTGAAGGATAAGAAAAAGCATCCAGTAAAACCAAAGAAAGCTAATGGATTCAAACCATTAGAAAAGCCCGAGAAAAATCCAACGCCAAGTACGATTTTTCTAGAACCTTCTACTAGTCTGACTAGTATCAGGTATGAAAAACCAAAACACTTGGTAGCAAGAGATGTCAAAATGATGAGCATCTTCGGGAAAAAGAAATGAGTACAACTCCTAAATGCTGAAGAATTTGAATACAACAAAATTGAACAGGAGGTAAAAAACTCCACAATTCCAAAATTAGATTTCAAACAAATCTACAAAAGGGGAAAGTTTGATCTGATGGATAGCCATCATTTCAAATTATTAGAATTCACAACCCCCTCTACAACAGGAGAACCAGATCTCTTGATGATCACTCCTGATGAAGTTGCCAGAGCAAGAACAAAAAATTATCAATTTATGCATATTGGAGCAGTCCAAGTAGGCATAAAGCTTCTTGTCAGAGAAGGCATAAACTGTTCAGTTCTATGTATCTTACAAGACAATAGACTAACAGATTTTCAAGCAAGTCTATTGGGAACACTTGAGGCATCTTTATGCAATCAGGTGGCTTATTTCAATTGCTTCCTAAACTTCTCAACCAGCTTGAAAGATGCAGCTCACTGTCTAAGACTGAGAGTCAAGACAGATGACATATCAATGAAAAAAGATATGCAAGAACTCGCAATAGTATACAGAATATACTATAAACTGATGAGTACCACAGTAGAACCCAAGACAAGGATATCAAATATCCCAGGTCTTACTACTGGATTCCTCACCAGTCAGAAGAACCATTCACAACAGATTCACAAGGTTACTTGGAATGAAGTAACTTTTCCTATTGAATGGAAATTATCTGGTCCGAAGAAACCAGCAGAAAATGCCAAAGCGGCAATTTATGAAAGCAAAAAGACTGGAGATATCAGTCTAAAATTTGACGATCACAGAAAAAGTGATGTCTGTCCTGAAAATATCAGGATAAACAAAAATCTTCTTAGAAGAAGCTACAGCACTAGAGAAGCTAGTGTTAGTGGTACCAAATCCTCTGTTGAAAAACCAATAGTTCCCATTACTGAAGAAGAATTAGAAGCTGATCTAAACAGACCAGTAAATATGCTTAGAGCACAAAACCTCTATGATCTCTATGATGAAGCAGAGTCCTGTGAAAATACTGAATGATTAGAAAAACTAATCGAAGAAATGAAAAAATTCAAACCAGGAAAGGTAAGAAAAATCCTTCCTTATCAAGATATTGAAATGGAAGACGGAGAAAGCTCCAACTCCAAAACCTTCATCATCCGAGAAAAGGGAAAATTGAAACTTCATGTACAGAAAGCCCCTACGGGCAGAAAAGAAGAAAGAAATTCTCAAAGATTTGTCCCAGAGGACAATATACCCAGAATAGCAATTACCAATTACCAATTATGGTATCTGTTTAAATCTAGACAAAGCTCTAGACAAGAGAAAAACTCTTGATCAATGGGTAGATAGCCTCATGATGGCTTCTGCTCTCAGTCTTGGAAAATTTGAAGCATAAGATCTTCAGGTGTACTATGAAACTACTCTTACTGGAGTAGCTAAAAAGTACTATCTGTCTTTCAAAGAAACTGCCAGAGGAAGAGACTAGCTAGAAGAGATAAAAAATTCGAAATCTCCGTATGATTTTGCAGTACCCCTGTACGATCAGTTAGAATACTTAGAGTATGAAAGGCTATGAAACAGATTATGATTTTGTAATACTCTGAAACATATTCTAAAGTAGAATACTTAGAGTCTAGACAGATGAATGTTCTTCAAGTCAAAAACTGGGAAGAAAGCTAGTAAGACAGAAGCCATAATGTTTTCCTATCAGGTGAACCCTGGTACATTCGTTTGTGACTACTGCTTATGTCATGAAAAGAATGGACTTCCTATGTTTTGTGAAGAGTCAAAAAAGACTTATCACAAAGAATGCTTCATAGCTGAAGCAAGAAGAAAAACCAAGAATGGCCTTATCAGCCAATTGGTTGAACAAGAATATGAAGAATATTTCTCTGAGCAAAAAGAGAAGGAAATAGAAACTCTGTTCCAAGAAATTATGGAACCATCTTCCTCAAAAATAAAGGAAGAAAAAATCAATGAAGAACAGATCAATGAAACTATAAAACTGGTTGAACCACCAGAAAATGTTCCAGAAGAATGTAAACCATTCATTCCACAGGAATTAGCTCAAGAAACTGAGCTACAACAAGCAAAGACCATCTCTACTAGTAGATACAGCAATTACATAGAGATCAGACTAAAATTCCCTGATCATAAGAAATATCATCTACACGCATTTGTAGATAATGGACCAGGATTCACTGTTGCAAAGAGATTTGCAATTCCAGAAGAACTCTGGAAAGAAGACAAGGAAAGAATAGCTACTGGTGTCCAGTTTGATGGAAGCCACCTTACAATGAGTAAAGTAGCTAGAAATGTTCATATCACCATTGGTGGAGGAACATTTATCATCCACACTCTTTGGCAATCTGAAGGCCAAGGATCAGATTTCTTGTTGGGAAATGATTTCATTCTCCAACAGAGATTCATCCAGGATGAAGAAGCAATTGGCTTCAGAAAAGGAGATAGAGTGTTCTGGACAGACAGGCTCACTCAAGCCAGAAGTGTAGTAGGTCCACACTTTACTACCCAATATCAGAGATCGCAACAGAATAGTGGTGATCTTACTCCCTACAAGCCTAAATTCGAACTAATTCTCCAAATCAAACAACAAGAATAATTACTTGTTGAAGAATCAGAATCTTCTGAAGAAGAAGAAGAAGAAGAAACTAGTGAATCTAGTTTTATTCATGAGCATAACCTCAAGCACTTTCAGAATAAACTTCAGTCTCAGAAAATTCCTACTCTTGAAAAAATCAAGAAAATGCTCGAACAGAATATAGATATCGACCCTCAGAAATTTTGGGAAAAAGACCCAGTGGTCTGTGAATTGAGATTACATGATATGAATGCTATCTGTCATGTCAAAGCCATTCCTCAGTACAAAGAGGAAGATCAAAAGGAATTCAGAAAAGACATTGAAGATCTCCTGAACAAGAGATTAATTCAACCATCCACTAGCCTTCATCATGCTCCAACATTCTACGTGAGAAATCATGCAGAAAACATCAGAGGAAAAGCTAGAATGGTAATTGACTACAAAGATGTCAATAAGAAGACCGTTAAAGATGGTTATCAAATTGCTCAAGTACGAGTACTGATCAACCAGCTCAGAGGAGCTAAAGTTTTTTCAAAATTCGATGCAAAGTCGGGTTTTTGGCAAGTCAAGATGCATCCAGATAGTGTTCCCCTCACTGCATTTGGAACACCACAAGGTCATTACGAATGGTTAGTAATGCCCTTTGCCCTAAAACAAGCCCCTTCAATCTTCCAGAGAAAGATGGATGACATCTTCAAACATGTTGCTGAATTCTGCATCGTCTACATTGATGACATCCTTGTCTTCTCCAAAAATAGAGAAGAACACATGAAACACCTCTATGAGGTTGTAAAACTGATAGTTCTGCATGGAATCATCCTAGGAGAAAAGAAAATCTTCTTTATCCTTGATGAAGTTGATTTCCTTGGAATAAACATCAAGAATGGAGTGATAAAACTCCAACCACACATCCTTGAGAAAATCTGGAAATTCCAGATAAAATTCCTGATGCTAAGAGTCTAGAAAGATTCTTAGGAGTCATCAATTATGGAAGGGATTTCATCCCCAAAATCTCAGGACTAACAGCAATGTTATCTCCTAAAACAAGTTCCAAAAGAAAATGGAACTTCATAGAAGATGATGAGAAAATCATGAAGCAGATAAAAGCTCTCTGCAAAAATCTCCCTCCTCTCCAACAACCAGAGGAAAATGATGAAATCATTCTCCAAACAGATGCTAGTGATAATTCCTGGTCTGGTGTTGTTCTGGCAAAAACGCTTGAAACTAACATTGAGAAGATCTGCAAATTTTGTAGTGGCAAGTTTAGCCCTGCAGAACAAAATTATCCTACAGGAGAAAAAGAAATTTTGGCTGTCAAGAAAATAATTTTAAATTCTCCAGCTTTTCTTGGAAAACCCTTTACTGTACGCACCGATTGTGCTAGAGTAAAGAATTTTAAAAATTTTAAACTTGATAAAGCTGCTGATAGAGGAAGATTAGCAAACTGGCAATTATTTCTTAACCAATATGATTATAATGTTGAATTAATTGCAGGAAACAAGAATTATCTTCCAGACGCATTAACCTGCAGAGAAATGGCAATGTTCAGCCGAAGAGATGACGACGAAGGTCACAATCCCAGAAACAGAAGAACTGGGAAAGAACATGAAAATGATGAGGATCCTAAAGAAAAAAAATCCTCAAAAGGTTTCTGCTAAGTCCAAAAGGATTAGCCATAACTGATCAATCCCAGGGTAAAGGATTGGCTAGCCCGTCTCAAATGGCAGACGGTAAAGGCTCGTCAAGACCGTTGAAGGCTGTTGCTTTGCCAAAAAGCAAATCAACTCCAACTGGAGTTATGAATGTTTTTAATTATGAACTAAAAACCTTCGCTGATCCTGTGTGCGTTCAGAACTGGCAGGAGGCTAGCATATCACCAGAAGGCAATCCTAGATAACCTCTTATTCTCCTTTCAAGAAAGAAACAGTGGAATCATGTTCCTAGCTCTCTTTGCATTAGCTGAAGAACTCCATGGAAATGCTAGACCACAGTTTGAAGAAGTTCATGAAAATACACAGCAGAGTGCTGTCCAGAACAAAAAAATCCAGTATCTTGAAGATCCTGAAAGTGCTAGAGTTCCTGTTTTAGCACTAACAAAACCAGATTGGTTTGACTTTCATACTCTCATTGGAAGTCAGAATTCCGACTCTTTTCCTCCAACTCTCTTCGTAGTCCCTGGACCTTATGTTGGAAGGTATGTAGTCAATGTTCAGAGTGAACATCCTCAAGAACACAAGCTTTGGCTTGTTGAAAATGGTTTTGTCCATAATCTCTGGACTAAAACTAATGATGATCTCAAGGGATTACCACCGATCATAGTCAACACAGTCAAGAATGTCAGAAAAAATGATTGTATCCTCAGGCTGAAATTCAGATCAACTCCTCCAGAATGGATCCAGAATAGAAATGTTGAAGTTGAATATATTTCTCCATATCATTATGTGAGGATTATTCAAGGAAGATATCTACAACCTGCATGTGTGGCATACAATGGCCAGCCAAACTCCAGCATTCCTTGGATGAAGGCCATGTCCCTCGACTATATCCAGAAGATCATCGAAGAAGATAAAGATAACACATTCCTGGCAGCAGGAGAGAAAATCATTATCACTGCCTATGATCACCCTAAAGTGGTAAGCAGTGACCTTTTCCTATCTCTCAAAAGAAAGGAAATCGATTCTACGTTGGCATGCTTGCAGTGGATCCAGAAGCTTGAAAATGACAACCACTACAAGATGTATGTAGATACAGACGTAGAAGATAATGAAGTAAAATCCAGGATGGATGACAACTCTCTTGTCCTAGGCCACAATTCGGAAAAAGACGAAAACATGTGAAGCAGCAGGTGTAAAAAGCACCGAAAGCAGCTTTGGCTTTTCCTAAAGATGCTTTTGCTTTTCAGAAAAGAACAAGGTGAAAAACATTTCACCTAAAGGAATCTACTTTTCGCCAACCGACCTTCATTATCAGGAGCACTCACGAGAGCAGACAAAAATAGAGTTGTGCTGTACATTTTATGTTTTGAATTCTGGTTTGAGTTCCGCTCCCTATATAAGGAGCTTTAGTTTCAGTTGTAGAGGCATCGAAAAATCCTACCATTAGAAAATTTTCATATTAGTTCTAGATCAGAAAATTGAGCAAAAGAGTCTTCTCTCAAGAAGTAAGAAAGCTATAGTAGCAGTGTGCTCTTTCCTTCTTGTCTAGTGTGAAGTAGCGTACTTTCTTTACAAGTAAGTATCTGTAATCATTCTTATGGATAGCTAAACAGCTTTTTAGCTGTTTACCTGAGAATGAGGCTCTGAATTCTTAGCTTGTAATTATGTTTAAATAAATATTTTCAGTGTGCTCATCCACTTCATTAAGTCTTTTAATTTGCAAGTTATATGTTGTTGATTATTGTGTTCGGCCTTTATCATGTACTACCTTTAAGTTCAGATTTTATGTTTCTTAGGAAAATTTGCCTCAGCTTAGGATAGAAACAAGCAGCAGTGATTCCGCCTGTTAAAGTAACCGTTAGGTGAAAAACTTGGGCATGTTGAAGGCTAGTTTTGTTTTTCTCAAAAGTTTGAACAGGGTTTTCTAAGAAAAAGTGAGTTTTGGACCCAAAAGTCAGCATATGATATATTTGGCACTACCCTAAAAAGGACTACCCTTAGGAGTCTTTTCCCCTAAAGTTTGTGTACTTGGGCAAAATACCAACTTGGTTGATTGATTGGGCAAAATACCTCATGATTTTGGGCAAATGGGGAAAACCCCATATGTATATATGGTCGTAAACTCGTAATGTGAGTCAAATAACAATAAAATATCTAAAAAAGACATGCTTTGCAATTTTTTTTTTTAGGGGAATGAAAGACTAATTCATTGATTGAGCATCATTACAATAAGAGATTAATCTATCCTCCATAGACAAAGGAATACAAGAAAAGAAATCTATATGAAAATCAGTAAACTTTGCTTTTTTTTTTTTTAGGGGAATGAAAGACTAATTCCTTGATTGAACATCATTACAATCAGAGATTAATCTATCCTCCACAGACGAAGGAATACAAGAAAAGAAATCTATATGAAAATCAATAAACTTTGCTTCCTGAGCCAAAGTGTGTGCCACCCCGTTGGACTGTCTTCCAACCTTAACAACACAAGCATTGTGGTGACCCGAGAGGGGGGGTCCCACAGCGCCGCGACCCCAAGCCAATGAGAAACCGACATGTAACGAATAACATCCCGATAACTCATCAACCCGAAATCGCAAGGCCTTTTGGGTTTAGATTGTTGGTTTACAAAACACTTTCTTGGACAAATCATTCTAGCACCCAAAATACACATTTTCAAAAGCGGAATTGAAATGGGCTAAGAGTTTTGGGATTGCAATCGGAGCCCAATTTGGAAAATAAAACAAATCACTAAGTAACTACAAGTATGAGAGACGCGCCCCAGGGTTACGGGTCTCCCAAAATTTTCGTAAACGAGTAGGAAATAAATAAAAGTAAATAAACAAGCTACTTCAAAATCTGATAAATGACCAAAACCTCCTTTTGATAAAATTAAAGAAGAATGCGCCAAGCCGGGCCATGTGCCTCCTCTGTACGCTCCCCGACCACATGCTCGAAACCTGCACATTGTTGTAGGGGTGAGCTTTCGTCCTCGCATGCCCAGTAGGGGCCGACTCAACCATGCTAGGTTTGAAAATAATAATAATAATAATCGAAAATATTTACTACATAATATTGTGCACGTTTATCGAAAATACTTTAAAAAGAGGCAATCACAAACATTTATTTCTTTTATAAAGCACATGCAGTATGCTTCACACAATTTGGAGCTCCGAGATACTTACCTGCCAGCTAAACTCAAACAAATCGGGTTTTGCATGGCGTTTTCTGGTGGTCGGAGTTTGAGGCTATTGTTCGGGTTTTGCTCTCTAGGGCTTGGTGCTTCAATTTCTGGTAGTGGTGGTGTGAATCGGCGACTGGAAATCGGAGGATTAAGGAAGGCAGTGGTGTTGCAGCTTTTGGTGGTCGCGTGTGGAGGCTGCCGGAGATGCATGTGGGTGGTGAGGCTCGGGCTTGGGTCGGATTTAGGTGTTGGATCGATTGGTGGAAGCGGTGTGGTGAGATGGTGGCCGGAGCTGGAGTCTCCGGTGGTGGTAGAGAGGAGGAGAGCGGAAGAGAGAGGTCGGGGTCGATGCATGGCTTCGATTTCTCTTGGGTTTGGGTCGCATCTTGGTGCTGCATTGATGGGTGGTGGTAGTTTTGCGAGGTGGTGGCCGGAGATGGGGTTTTCCGGCGTTGTCAGCGGGAGGACGAGAAAGAGAGAGGTCGGGAGAGAGAGAGAGCGATGCGGCCGAGAGAGGAGAGAGGAAGAGAATGAGATTCTAGGGTTTTCTCCTAGGATACTTTCTATTTATACTTGTGTTTGTGAAATACCAATTTTGCCCATGCGACGAATTACGGAATTCTCCAAGTTGATCACTTTCGGGTTTTGGGCCCGTGGCTTTTTGTATACTAGTTTTTCGTCGAAAACTTCCTAAGTTATTTCTCGATTTCGTCCTAGGCCCAAAACTCAATTTCGTTAAAACTAAAAGTTCAAATCTTCACTACAACTCAATTCGCCTTCCTTTCAAATTTGCTTCGACGATCTTTTGCTTCAATGAACTTTAGTAACCTTCTAGGCCCAAAACGAAGGACTCTGGCCCAAAACGAAGTCTCGACACCGAATTAATCTCCAAGGTCAATTTCTTCACTTAAATCACCTGGCGGAAAAATCTTATTGGCGAAAAATTACCTTAAAAAATTAAACAAAATTTTCGGGGGCTCACACTCTACCCCCCTTAAAATAAATTTCGCCCTCGAAATTTGCCCAATGCATGAATAAGAGAGGTTACTTCTTTTCACCTCGAACTCGTGGGTGCACAAGACATAGTTTCACTTTCCCTTGACACCTTCCGAACCTTTACCTTTCACATGGTTCATTTTACTTCACTTATGGGGACGACCTCATCAAACTCTCTAACCATTTGTTTTTCGCAAATTGCGATTTTCCTCAATCACATTGTGTGTGTATACGCATACATTTGATTTCATTGCCTCATCTCACCTCCAGTCCTCGTTGGAGTAGCCACCGACTTCGCTCGCCACATCCACCTCGTCGGGCTGAATTGTACGGTTCGGGCACTGAAGCTCGATGTCGATTTCTTCCGACTTGAAGCTCGACGTCGCCGGCCGGCACATTTTCCTGGTACGGCAAGTCACCTGACCTCGATACGAAGCTCGAGGAAGCTCGACAGAGAGAGAGATGCCGGAGTCGTGTGGAGGGAGGGAGAGAGATGCCGGAGTCGTCTGGGTAGAGAGAGAGAGAGAGAGAGGAAAGAGAGTGGCAATGCTGTAATTTATTAATTAGGCTTAGGGCAAAATGGTCATTTAACGTTAAACTGTGTAGGTGGGAACAAAAATCTGTTGCTGGGGTAAGTGGGCTAATCTTTTCTTATTTCGGTGCGCTTTGGGTCAATGACCCAATTGTTTATAATCATTCATGGTAGAGGAGTCGTCTTCGACTTTCCTTTTGATGTCTTCCCTCCGATGATCAAAGCTCATATATGGTCGAATTGTCTCTTCAATGTCCATATGAACTTCAAAAGAGATTCTCCTCAACTCTACTCAAACTCTGGCATGTCCTTAAAGATTTGGTTATAATTTATAAACCTCGCTCGCATAATCATTATTTTTAATTGTAAGATTGAGGACCGAAATAAAATTTCTTTATTGCATCATTAGATAAGTTGTATGAGGTTCTGAACGCGTTGGAAACCATTTTTTAAATACACATGACAATTGATCAATATCCCCAACAATTTTTTTCTTCTTCATATTTTCGCTTCAAATTGAAGAAAGATTTGATCCTTGTACTATGATCATTGTTGGATAGTATCTTAAATTTTCATGTTGAAATTAAGCGTCTTAGTCACAGGATCACTCGACTTGTCATGTGGGTGCATGAGTGTGTAGATATTTGACGTCCCACTACCTATATGTATATGTGGTCGTAATGAGTCAAATAAAACTAAAATAACTAAAAAAGCCACACTTTGCCATGTTTATTCAACTATTACAAATTTTATGTTTTGTATTTATTGTCGGACAACAAAATCTGTTCGACAAAAAAAAACACATTGACAAAAAAATATTACTTTTTTTTTTTGAAACGGGGAAAAGTATTACTTATTTAAGAGTGAGGCTATTGCTACCTTACCAAATGATTTGTTCACCCTAAGTTTGCTTCATTTATTAAAGGGTCCTTGACCCAAAGCACCAACATCAGCCAAAATTGTCCCACTTACCCCACCAACAAATTTTTATTCCCACTAACCCAATTTGAAGCAAAATGACAAATTTTCCCTTGACCAAATTAATAAACCTCTCTCTCTCTCTCTCTCTCTCTCTCTCTCTCTCTCTCTTGTCTGACCTGTTTAGCTTCGCCGAAACAACTTTCTCGAACTTCTCCAACTTCGTCCTCCGGATAGCTTTCGGAAACTCCAAACCCGATTTTGAGTCCGAGTCTGACTCAGTGCTGGAGTTCGAGCTGATTTCAGGTTTAGGATCGGTGTCGTTCACCTCGGAGATGATCTACTTGTCCTGATACACCACCTCCTCTTTCACACTCGAGACGACGTTGTTACCGGAGTTCTACATCTTTCCGCCACAGTTCTCGGTGAACTTGGATCTCGCTGCAAAGCCAGAAGTCATGGGCCCTACTCTCCGCCTTCCGATCCCAGTCGCCGTTGATCCAAATCACAAAATTCGACTGGTTTCCGCCGACTGGTTATCGGCCATGAAGCTGGCCGCCCAACTAGCACGCAAGTTCGGTAAGCCTTGGGTTCTCGACCTTATCGCAGACAACGCTTCAGGTTTCCGATTGAAGGCTTGTTTGGAGCTTAAGCCGACTGTTATACGAGGAAATGCGTCCGAGATAGTGAAGAAAGACGTGGGTGCCTAAATCAAATTTTTTTTGGGTAAAATGTAGGGCTGGGCACTACAAACCGATCCTGGCCGGGACGGGTCGGTTTGAAAAGCCATTTTTTTACTGTTTTGTCCTGGCCCGGCCCGTACCGAGAAAACGGGACGGGCTTTTGTTTCAGTTTACAGAATTCGGGCTAGGCCCGGCCCGTACCGAAATAATAGATTTTATATTTATATTTTTGGTTTTAACACATGTCTCAATGTGATTAGTTATTTGGTTAAGCCTATACTTCTATTATGGACTCTACCACACCATATTCTATTCAATCTCTATCTCTCATCTCTCTCAGAGTCTCAGACCCGAGTTTGGACTCCACAATTAATCAATCTCTCTCTCTCTCAACCGTCTCTTCAGTCTTCACTCTCTCTTTCTCATTTTGATAAACCCAGATTATGTAATTCTCAATTCAACCATCATTCCCTAGTCAGCTTCACCAATTCATCAACGATTTCTTTACCGTTTAACGAGGACTTTCATCATCATAGATGCACAAATCCAACCCTATTCCCCAATTCTCATCCCTTCAGTCAGTTACCACTCACTCGATTCCAAGCTTAGAACCCTAAATCCCCAATTCCCCGCTCATCAATTCAGCACCTCAAGTCATCAAAATCACCAATTCCCAAATCGAGTTCGGAGTCATCAATTTCAGTTCAACAATTTCTTACAGCTTGAAGAAGCTGATGGCTAGAGGTCTTCAACAGCTCGACCTCGATTAGATGCTTCGATTAGGTTGGTATGAAATTGCAATTTGCAAGTGTGGAACTATGCAGGATGCAATATGCAGATTTGGTCCTTTTTTCCTTTAGTTTTAGCCTTTTAGCTTTTGTTGAATAAGATCAGCTTGTTGGATTATGGAATGATGAAGTGTTGTAGGGAATTGCACTCTTATTTGTTCTCTTTGAAATGATCATTTGAATGTAGTGTTGAAATAATGTAGAAATGCAAACTAGGAAATTTTACTAGATTGCAAACTCAGGTAACCTGTCCCTTTTTTTTTTTTTTTTTTTTTTTTTTCCGGGCCTATCCCGGATTGGGCCCGGTCCCGGCCCGATATCGATCGGGTTCGGGCCTGTCGGGATCAATTCTCAAAATGGCCTCAACCGTACCGCCCCGTCCCGACTAATAATTCCGGGCCCGGGATTGGGATTACCACAATTTCGGCCCGTCCTGTCCCATGCCCAACCCTAGTAAAATGGGGGTAGAAGGCCCAGAAGAAAAGAAAAAAGAAAAAAAAAAGTTTTATTGGGGGGCTATAAAGGTCTATTGGGGGACAATAAATGTTTTGAATTGATGTAATCTCCTCGTTTTTTTTCCTTAATCAAAGTTTTATTTGTTTAATTTTAGGGAGATTAGTTCCCATTCCGACAACCAAAAGGGTTATTCGGGGGTAATAAAGGTCTATTGGAGGCAATAAACCTTTCTGTCCCTCTACGAGATCTCCGACGACCTTTTTGGGGACCTCCGGCGAGATTTCATAAACTTTTATTTCCCTCCAACGGTGACGTATGAGATCTCCAACGACCTCCGGCTAGGTTTTCAGAGAAGTCTGATGGGTGGCTGCTGATGACCGGATTCTGGCGAAGTCTCCTATGGCTTCTCTCTCTCTCTCTCTCTCTCTCTATGTAACAAAGGGGTGAGGGCAAAATAGTCTAAAAAAGAAGAAGCTTAATTGGGTATTAGGGAATACCTTATTAGAGTCTTTATGGGTAAGTGAGAAAAAAAAAAAAGTGGGTGGTGCCTTAGAATTAAGGTAAATGGTCAAAATCCCTTTATTAAAGACTGATACACCATAATACAAAATTACAATTAAATTTTCCTCGGTGTGTATACATGGATCTATATTTAATTTGGTTACATCCGCACCTAAAAGAAAAAAAAATTAATTATCAATACAATATATTTTACTCGGAACATCTTATGAAACATCCGCACCTATACCAAATAAACTTATCATTCTTGTTTAAACCTTAACACCTATCTTAGCATTCATCATCAAATTTCATAGTTTATGATTCTTGAATTCCAACATATTATAACTTGCATTTTGTTTAGTTTATGATGTTATTCAGTAGAAGTCTACGAAACGTTCTTGTATTATTCAATAGGTATTGCCAAGACTTTAGATGATTTTGTTGGTGTAGATTCATTTGGCAAACATTTACCGAACTCTAAGGGATCATTTGATAAAGAACTATCAAATATCTCATTGATTTTCTGCAGTCCTACCGAACACATGAGATAATAATTTTTTTCTTCTTTATTGTTGTAAGAAAATTGTACACCTAAGAACAATTTGGAAAGTATAAGTGGGTAAACTACGCAAATTGTAATTCAATAGTTTGTAAGTAGGTGCAAAGAGTTGTGGAGTGATCAAAGAATTTGGTGGGGTGGCAATAGCTGGAGCCCTTATCTATATAGCCCAAACATGCAGTAGCAAAAATTTGGGCTTTCACAGCTTTGAGGGCCTATACTCTAAAATTTGGAGCAAAACCCGGACCAAATGAGTATAAGCTTCGGGTTTTTGTTTTTCTTTCTTTCGGGACTGAATCGACCGCTCTGCCTTCTTTCTTCGTTTCAAAACAAATCACCCACCCAATTACACACCACTGCACCATTTTTCAGTCGAATAAAGCAGTCGAGTTCCGTCCAAGCTCCGGCCTACTTCCGGCGACGCTCCGACTCCGACGCACGCTGCTTCTCAGCCTCACTGTAGTTCAAGCATCGAGCAGGAGCAAACATGGAGGAGGAGCCTCAGAACGGTAACACGATCGCGGCGGAGAGTGAGGAGGAGCCGATAGTCGGGCCTGGCCCAGCCCCTCGAGCTCGGCCCAAGCGCCCTCTTCAGTTCGAGCAGGCTTACCTCGACTCCCTTCCCTCCGCTCTCATGTATGCCATCACTTTACTCTTAAACTAGTCTTCTCTGGATCGGACTTGAACTTTTAATTTGAGAAATTGGATTATAGGTTTTAGTTTCCGTTTGAGTTCCGCAATTTGTGACAGAAAATCTATGTTAGTTGGCTCCATACTACTTAAACCCTAAACCCTAAGCTCATTTCAACTCAGCAAATCTATGTGTTAAGTTTAGGAGTCACTTTAATCTGTCATGAGTTCAAATGCAAATTTTTGATGATCGTTTTTGTTTGTCTCTGCCAAGAGCTTTGTTTAGTACTATTTCTCAAGATGTATGTTTTTGTTTTCTTAATTTGGCGGCATCAACAGGTATGAAAAGAGTTATATGCACCGAGACGTGGTTACTCATGTTGCTGTGTCGGCGGCCGAATTTGTCATCACTGGAAGTGTTGATGGTAAATTTTTTTATGGCCTGAAATTGCTATATAGGTCTGCCACTTTTATTGTGCATGTCGTCTGCTACATTTGCATTGGTACCATAGTATTTTACTATAATTGGCTATTTGGAAAACTTAGGTTTGGATTGCCTTACAGAAGTTCTATTAGGACAGGTATCAAACATTCAGGAAAATTTCCTGGTAACATCAAGATTGGACTCATTTAGGAAATGTGGCCTTTTATAAGGAGTTTTGCGGTAAGTGGTTTGATGTCATTAAGCTGGGCTAAGGCAGTGCGTATACACGGATCTATATTTAATTTGGTTACATCATGATGAACTATTTTCTGGCCCTTACAATGGAAGTCATGCATTGTAAGTGAAGCGTGTGTTTGAGCTGATGGAGTTTCCACGACTAACTCATCATGCGAGTTGCGACATAGTTCTTTTAAATAGTGTCTAAGTACAAGCATGGATGCAAATTTTCTTCATTCACAAGCATAATTTATAGCAGCAATGCCCAATGAGGATCTAAGTTTTATTATAATCTAACTAGATGTTGCTAGTTTATGTTATTACCTGGACTGGTGAATTGGTGCATACTACTCCTAACAAGTTTTCATTCAGCTAATTTTGGTTGTCTTCAGTTCATTACATATATAGATAAACCTTTTGTTTTCCTCATTTATTTATCTCCTTTGACCAGGACATTTGAAGTTTTGGAAGAAAAAGCCCATTGGCATTGAATTTGCGAAGCATTTTAGGTCCCACCTTGGTCCCATTGAAGGCCTAGCTGTAAGTTTATCTTCATTACCTCATTACATGCATACCACGCGCCATCTTGCTTTTAGATTGATTACTGTTTTGTTTTAATCTACAATGGATTGATTATGAGCATGGAATCAGACATTGTTCATATATTATACATCTAGATGCTTATGCTTGTAAAATCTTGGTTTCCTATTTATCCTGCTTCTTAACTATTCTGAATATGGAGACTCATTGGAACCCATAAAAGTCACATGTTGACATCCTGATAAATTTGTTGATGTGTTAAGACACATTAAGTACACTTACTAAATTGATAAACTTTGGTTTGATATTCTTTCAATCCTGATTGATAGAAGATGTGTTTTCGAAGCACTTCTGAACTTTTGCATTTTGTCTATGCAAAAAAAAAAAAACAAAAACATTTTTCATTTTAGTGTCTGTAAAAGACTAAAAACCACTTCTGAACTTTGTTATCTTTAATTTTTTATTTTTTTATGAGCAACATTTTCTCTCTACTAATAAACAAGCAAAGCACAATGCAGGGGACTCAGGGGACTAGGAGTCCCCTGATTTAGCTAGCAAATTGTGTTACAATTTACCAAACAACATGGTAGATGCGAGCCGCATTCCAATCATTAAAAGGCCTGAAAATAATTATCTCTAAATTTTGAAGAAATCGACACCAATGTGAATCCCAGAAAAGAATGGTTTCCCACATGTGGTCCACCTCCTCTCCTCTTAACTCCCTCAGTGATCCTTTTGTTACTTTCCCTGCTCACCAACTCAAAAAATTTCCAAATTTCCATCCCGGTACATCTTCCTAAAAACAGACCTCTGAAAAACTTCTATCTCTTAGACAATGGGGCAGCAAGATGTATGCATATCCAAGTTTACATTTGATTCATAAAAGAATTTCTCCCACAAGGATACTGCAATTGGACAATGAAGCAGGAAAACATTTGATCTATCTGCAGTCATTTTTACATATCACTCACCAATGGAGTAAAAGAGACCAAGAGGGCTATTTTCTCTGAACCATATTGCATGTATTCACCTTCCCATAAGCAATAATCCACGTTAAAGCTTGTATCTTGCAAGGTACTTCAGCTTTCCAAATTGAATGTGAGGGTCTGGGAATTAACAGAGGAGTCTCCTTAGGACTCCAGCTTCCATAATCTTCTATCAGGTCTAGATGGAATCAGCAAGATCTCTTCTAACAAGTATGATTTGGATTCTGACAAAACCAAAAGTCCCATGAAACAAGTAAATAATTCAGTTAACTCACCTACCTCTTAAATAATTCAGTTAACTCACCTACCTCTTCATCATTTAGATTCTCATGAAACCCAAAACCCTATCACAATATAAGAAGGGTTCACACCCAATGGTACAGTAGGAACATTGTGATAGCAGCACAATTTGTGTAATCGAAAAAAAGGGTTGCAGAAATTTGTTTTTCCTCATCCAACATTCTTCCCAAAACCTCTTACCCATTTTGCGCCTCGAGATGACATAATTGACTTCTTACTTTGTGTCCTCTAATTTCTTAGTCTGAAGTTAATAATTAAGTCCATAAATAATGTCCAGTTCTTCATACTTCTTGGTTTTTAAATGCGTCATGCTGTTCTCCTTTGGTTTGTAATGCTTCAGTTTATTTGTGCACCCATTTATTTGGGCAAGGCAGCATGACATTTTTTCAGATCTTGATATTATTGCAGTCTTGAACCATGACATGGCTTTGCTGTGCAGGTTAGTGCTGATGGTTTGCTTTGCTGTACAATTTCAAATGATCCCTCTGTGAAGATATATGATGTTGTCAACTATGATATGATGGCCATGATTCACACATCCTTTGTTCCTGGTGCTGTTGAGTGGGTCTACAAACAAGGGGATGTCAAAGCCAGGCTTGCCATCAGTGATAGAAACTCATCATCTGTACACATTTTTGATGCACGGGCTGGTACAAATGAACCTTTAATCTCCAAAAAGGTATGCTGCAACTAATGGAGGTTTCATTTCTTTTTGAATTCCATGATTTTTGTTTTTCCAAACAAGATCCCTAAAGAGTTTTATTTTTATGTTGTCCGTTCTAGATTGATCACTTGTTTTCCTATCATTTTCCATAGATACACTTGGGGCCAGTGAAACTCATGAGATACAATCATGAATATGACGCGGTCATATCAGCTGACGAGAAGGGAATGATTGAGTATTGGAATCCCGCTACACTTGAGTTCCCAGAGAGTGGGTATGTGTGCTTTACTGCTTCATGTTAATATGATAATTGTTCTTCATCCATATAATACATCAGCTCTGCACTCAGTCACCGACTTTTTGTAGGGCAAACTGGCAAACTATGTGCAGATCAAAGATTCATATGATATTTTTGTGAAAAATTTAACAATAGTGTTATTGTTGCAGTCAGAACAAAAAAAAAAAAAAAAAAAAAACTTACCAATTCTTGGTTAACATTTATCATAGCCAAATATGACACTACAATTCATGCCAGACTTCTTAAAGACTACTGATAAATTTTGCATGTGCTATTGGTTAGAAACTTTGGTGGCGATATTCTTGCCTTGGACATTTGGTGTTCTCTGTATTTTATTCCTCTCATTAGCAAATAAATAACCCATATGTTTAGTTGATATGTGTATCCTCGAATGAATGACTATCAGGTTCTTAAATATATATCCTTCCATGGACATGAACATGTAACCAATTATTTTCATGTGGTGTTTTCAGGATGAAATTTAGATTCAAAAGTGACACGAATCTCTTCGATATTGTGAAATGCAAAACTTCAGTTTCTTCTATTGAGGTATTTTATACAATCTATCCCATGTAGTATGAACCCATTCTATTTGTATGACAGGATGATGCTCAATCTTTTTTTTTTTTTCCTTTGTTTTTTCACTTTTTCTTTTTACTTAATGCATGACAAGAAACTTTTTACTTGCATTTTGCAATTTCTGGTTGTTCAGGTTAGCCCAGATGGCAAACAATTTTCGGTTACGTCACCTGACCGTAGGATACGTGTATTTTGGTTTCTAACGGGTAAAATACGACGAGTTTATGATGAATCTCTTGAGGTAATGCTTATTTAGTATTTGATTAGTTTTTGTAATTATGTTAATCATGTTCTTGAGAATATTTTGGAGACATCTTTAGTCAAATATCTTGTGCTGATTAGGTGGCCCAAGGTCTTCAAAGAAGTGACATACCTTTGTACCAGCTGGAAGCTATTGACTTCGGTCGAAGAATGGCTGTTGAGAAAGAAATAGAGAAAACAGAAACTGCCCCACAGCCGAATGCAGTTTTTGATGAAAGCTCAAATTTTCTTATTTATCCAACTCTGCTTGGGATAAAAGTAAGATAGTACTGTCATTTAATAGGATTCTATAACATCTTCTCTCCCATTAAAATAAAAAACCTATTATATTTATTCTTAATTTTTTTTTTCTATTTGTAGGTGGTAAACCTACACACTAATAAAGTTGCCCGGATTCTAGGAAAAGTGGAAAACAATGATAGGTTTTTGAGAATTGCCTTATACCAAGGTGACAGAAGCAGTAAAAAAGTTAGAAAAATTCCTGCAGCTGCAGCAAATGTCAATGAGAGCAAAGAGCCTCTGTCGGATCCCACTCTCATCTGTTGTGCCTTCAAGAAACACAGAATCTATCTATTTAGGTACTAGAATACTTTGAACAACTTATAAACACTTGTTTGATAGTGGTGTTATTTTGTTTGTTGGGCAAGCATGTACTTTTTGTCAATTGAGCTATTTGGATATTCTTGCATGGTGTGGAATCTAGGCTCAAATATAGGTGTTAATGTAGCTCTTGTAAGATTTACTCGAGTACAACTATTTTTTTTTTTTTTTACTTTATTTATTTTATTATATTTTTTGGGTGTCTTAGTGTATCTAGCTGGTCTTCTACATTTGGCTACTTTTATCATGGACTATGATTTGATCTGATTGGTCTTCTTTGTGCTCTAATCAGTCAGAGAGAGCCAGAAGAGCCTGAAGATGCAACCAAGGGAAGAGATGTGTTCAATGAGAAGCCTCCTGCTGATGAACTCTTGGCTGCATCTGATATAGGCAAATCAGTCACGACATCCCTTCCTGACAATGTGGTGAGTTACTTTGTATCTTGGAAATAATGGACCTTCTCATCCATATACTTCTATCTTTCTACACTATGAAGTACTACAATTCTTGTAAGCAAAAGTTTCGCTTAATTTTTTTTTATTTGGTTGAGAGTTAATAATAAAAATGTGAAACATGAGTGCATGCATCAGGAATCTCAAATCCTGTAAACCATAGAAGTAGAATCTCATTGAAGAACTTGGATGAAATTTTCTTTCTTCTCTTGTGTGAATCATTAAATTTTTAGCAAGACATTTTAGAGATAGGAGATAGTCAAAGGATAAGAAAAATAAAGGATGATTCAAGTACTTGTTTGGTTTTGTTCTTTTGCAAAAGAATCAACAATACATTTCATAACTGAAATTGTGTGCGCGCGCGTGTGTGTACTATATAGATTCTTTGGAAAGACTTTTCTATAGAGGACTATCATTTTTATTTTCTTAGTGAGAAATAAGAACCCTTTATACATAGGAGGAATGGTCAGGCCTATGGTTTGCTCCTAAGTGCTGTGGGGTTCAAACTGCTAACTGTACCTGCCTAGCTGATTTCTGAGTTTCCTGTCTTCTAAAGATTGTAGGGTATGGCAGTTGGCCCCAGTTCAAGCCTGGGGCCTTGAGCCGGGTTTGGGGGATATGTTGGGGGGAAGGAGAGAAAATCAAAGTGAAATTTTCCTGTACATTCAACCCAATGTTATCCTCTTTGGTTATGTTTCAGTTATAGTATTCTTTTTCTTTTCTTTGTGACAAACAGTTGCAGCATTTACTAATTGGGGGAACCAAATGCAAATGGAAGGGGAATTGTTAGGGCATATCCTCTTTACTGGATATGTGGGAGTAAGAAACAGAAAAGAAAATCAATGTTCCACCTTACCTTGTGGATTAGCTCTTTAGATGTATATTGATTTGTACATTTTCTTGAAGATACTATGGCTCCAGTACTGCTTTGTTTTTAAACACCATAGTTTACTTGGCTGCATACCTTTGGACTTGCAGGTTGTTTGATCTGGTTTTTCTTGTTCTTCTCTTCCCTCCCCCATTTGTTTCTATTGAAAAATTCTATCTTCTGTTTCCCAGATTATGCATACTACAATGGGAGACATACACATGAAGTTGTATCCAGAGGAATGCCCTAAAACTGTGGAGAACTTCACAACGCACTGTCGGAATGGCTATTATGATAACCTCATTTTTCATCGAGTCATCAAAGGTTTCATGATACAGACAGGAGATCCTTTAGGAGACGGTACAGGTGGGCAGTCTATTTGGGGAAGGGAGTTTGAGGATGAATTTCACAAAAGGTAAATTTTATATCAGATTGTGATAAAAGATTTCTGGTATCTTGTTTGTTTGCTTGGTGCTTTGGCAGTATTTCAATAGTTAAAAAAAAAAAAAAAAAAAAAAAAAAACCTGTTTGCATGTCTAACTGGTTTCTCCTACCACCTGGTGCAACTTGGACAGAAAAAGGGTGCTAAAATATATCAAATCCTCTTATGTTTTCGTGTTTTACTCGTTGTCATGCACATTTATGAACACTCCTGACTCCACACATACATGTAATGTCAGTTGCCCCAAACTGACGTTGGTGGTGGCTGAATTCGTTGCAACAGTAATTGCTGTAGTGACTAATGTCTGTGCAAGCTAACCATTTTTGATAACCCTTGAAGATGGCTGTGGAGCACCTTCCTTAGTAGTCTGAATACTGTATTATATATACCTCTGCTAGATGGATGCTTTTATAGGATAAACAACTTCCAAAAATGGTATGGGCATTGAGTTTTTCTAGATCTGAATGTTGAAACTTCGAACAGTTCACATGTCTCTCTGTATATGTGATTGGAGATGCAAAGATGATAAAACTAGTGCTGTTTCTTATTGCTGTGACTTATAACTGAAATGTTCATTGATGTAATGTTTGTGTTCCGTCAGTTTACGACATGATAGGCCTTTTACTGTATCAATGGCAAATGCTGGCCCAAACACAAATGGATCTCAGTTCTTTATCACCACAGTGGCTACTCCTTGGCTGGACAACAAGCACACAGTTTTCGGAAGAGTGATCAAGGGAATGGATGTCGTTCAGGTATGATTGAGCTTAAGCTTTGACAAAATGATGATAGAGATTTTAGTGCATATTTTGACGCCTTAATCCCTTAAAATTATTAATTGTATATATAACAACTTACAGCTGGGATGACAACATTCTGCATTGCAAATGCAAGTTGAAGTGAAAATATTTATCATGGATCATAGATGTGATACCCTTGTTCATTCTTGGCAGGCTATAGAAAAAGTAAAGACAAACAAGGATGACAAGCCCCACCAAGATGTGAAAATTCTAAATGTTACTGTCCCCAAGTCTTAAAATTATCATAGATGGTAGACCAGTTTTCTGTCTGAACAAGGTTGATGGTTGTTTTGGTGACATTTGGCGGGAACAGATTGCATTCAGGTATTTTTATATCCATCTTTTTACTTGTGGTCACCATTGGTTCAGCACTGTAAGGATGAGTAAATCGGAGCTAAAAACTGGAGGTAGGAAAGTGGAACATAGGAGCATGTATTACATTGTTGGGGAGGAACAAGGTACCAGTGTTGGTCACTTGCTCTTTAGTACTATGAGATTTCTGGATCTGAACTTGCCGCCTACCGTTTTGTCTGTGGCTCACATTTTTGATATATCCATGGCTGCATCCCAGTAGATCCCAGCTAAAGATAAAACTTAGCTACTGATGTGTATTTACCCAAACAGTTCCAGGTTCAACTCCCTGGCATGACAACAGCCATTAATGAAATTTTTAGCTTCTGAGTCTCTAAATCAGCTCCGTGTCAAAGTTAATCTCGAATACCATTTGCTTTAGTTTTTAGTTCACTCTTTATTTTATCTCATTTGGTGATGATGACATTTTGCGCTGGTTTTCTGATTGATTGAATATAACCTGTGAAATAGATTGCATCTATCGGACTTGGGACTTGAGAAGTGAGCTCTGCTTCAAGTAGTATGATAGGACTTGGGACTTGATGAGTTTTGGACCACAGTTTTGGTTCAGTAAAACAACACTGATTTATGATTTTGACATTAGGAATAGAGCATCTATATATATTTGTTTTGACGCGTCTTGTTTTTCTTTCCCCACTTTCCTGCCAATTAAGAAATGTCATATAGAGAAAAATAAACATATACATTATGAACTGAACTTGATCTTGGTCTTGGTCTTGTTTTTCTTTTTTCCTCCTTCCTGGGAATTAAGAAATGCCATATAGAAAAAAAATCAACATTTACATTCTGAACTGAACTTGATCTTGGTCCTGGTCTTTGGAATCCCAATGGTGTAGAATCCAAATAGATGTGATTTCATAGATGTGATTTCATACCTCTGAGTTGCTGATTATATTTTTTGGAAAATAGATGCTCTCATTGTGGGTTAATTTCTTTCATCGGTTGAAATAAACATTTTGACTCTATGCCGAGTTGTAGACACAAAGTCAAGAGCAGTCGAATTACCTTTTGTTGTGAGCAAAGTTCCATAGTTGTAATTTATCCATGTTATTAAGTTATTAACTTGATAGAATTGATTTTTTTTTTTTGTTGGACAAATGACAGAATTGATTCGCTTTATAGTATAGATAGATACATGTAATCGACATAACCAATGAAAAGTCAAGATTAAAAGAAACGCTAGGGGACGGTCCACTGGCGGTGGACTGAATACTACGCACTATGAAGTTATGTATACCAGAAATATTCCACAAGTCATTTGCCTTTGTTTTCAACATTGGAAGATAAAGCTTACAGTATGAAAGCAGCATTGGTGGAATACAAAGCATAAAGTATAGACTAGCAACATGAAAATTAATATTGGTCTTCATCCAGAACCTTCACAGGTAATTTCTTTTCATCAAAAGCAAAGACAACGGTCACTTCAAAAGTATGTCATAAACAGTCAATAAACAGCCAAGTCAATTCTCAGCCACTATAATCTGATCCTTAAATTACTTTGACATGTCGCAAATGGAACTTGCAAATTTCACAAGCAAATACCCAAGTCTCTTTTTCAAGCAAGTTCGAACAAAATGCGGGTTTTGGCTGTGGAAGTGATCTTAATAGTATGCTCTCTTTCTAATGCAGTATTTATTTGCTGTCTTGGCTCCTCCATGCATTTGGACCAACCCTTCACCTCTAGGCTGAAAGGAAATGAAACCGATAGGCTGGCACTCTTATCCATCAAAGGCAAGATACAGCATGATCCCAACCGCGTCCTGAGCTCCTGGAATGACTCCATTCACATCTGCTTGTGGCAGGGTGTCACTTGCAGTTCACGACATCGTCAGAGAGTCACCATGCTGGACCTCAACTCCCAAGGCCTGGCTGGCTCCATATCCCCATACATAGGAAATCTTAGCTTTCTAAGGGAACTTCTCCTCTATAACAATAGCTTCACTCAAGAAATTCCTCCACAAATTGGGCATTTGCGTAGGCTACAGGTAATATCTTTAATGAATAACTCATTTACTGGCCCTATTCCTGTCAACATATCCAATTGTTTCAACCTCACATTTCTCTCTTTCGGTCGCAACAAGCTGGTGGGTGAAATTCCTTCCAATCTTGGTCTCTTGTCTAAGCTTCAAACACTTGTTTTAGAGGATAATAATTTAACAGGAGAAATCCCTCCTTCCTTGAGGAACCTTTCATCTCTTACAACATTTTCTCCAGCTGGTAACAACTTGGTGGGAAGCATCCCTAGTTCTCTAGGCCAATTGAAAATGTTAACCTTTCTTTCGTTGGAAGAAAACAAGTTGTCTGGTACCATCCCTCCTTCCATTTACAACCTATCTGCTATTGTTACTTTTTCTGTAGCACAAAACCAAATTCAGGGGAGCATTCCCTCACACTTGACCACTGCGTTTCCTAACCTCGAGGTCTTTAACATTGCGGGGAATGAATTTACTGGGGCCATTCCTTTGTCGATATCCAATGGAACAAGTCTGGTGTTGTTCATTGTTGCAGATAACAATCTAACAGGACAAGTGCCCAATTTGCAAAATCTTCATAACCTCACAACTTTCATTGTCCAGTCTAATCATCTCGGAAGCGGTAAACACGGGGACTTGAGCTTTGTCTCAGAGTTGATGAATGCCACACAGTTAAGACGGTTGGTTTTAAGCTTGAACAATTTCGGAGGGACATTGCCCACATCAATATCCAATCTCTCAACTAGTCTTAAAATGCTTTGGGTTCATGAAAACCAACTACATGGTAGCATCCCAACTGGTTTAGAAAATCTTGTGAATTTGCAATCACTCACTTTGGGGGGGAACTCCATCACAGGTAGCATCCCCGCTGACATTGGGAAGCTTTCAACGCTTGGGGAATTGTATCTTTCGTACAACCAATTATCAGGAAGCATTCCATCTTCTCTTGGAAATTTAACCATGTTAAGTCGGCTTCACTTGCGAGCAAATAATCTTAATGGCAGCATCCCTTCGAGTATAGGGAAATGCCATGGGTTGTTGGAATTGGATCTTTCTGAAAATAACCTTAATGGTGCAATACCCAAGCAACTACTTATTGGCCTCCTCTCCTTATCAATTTATCTCGACTTGTCCAGAAACCACTTTGTTGGTTCCCTTCCTGTGCAGATCGGCAAGTTGAGGAATCTAGGTGAACTTGACGTTTCTGAGAACATGTTATTGGGGGAGCTTCCTAATAGCCTCGGTGATTGTGAAAGTTTAGAATTCCTACAGTTGCAAGGCAATTCCTTCAAGGGGCTCATTCCATCATCTATGAAGGACTTGAGAGGCCTTCAATATTTAGACCTTTCCCGAAACAATTTTTCAGGACAGATTCCACAATTCTTCGAGGGCTTGGGAAACTTGGAGAATCTGAACCTATCCTTTAATCACTTATGGGGAGAAGTACCCATTGAAGGTGTTTATAAGAATGCAAGTGCAACATCAGTTGTTGGAAACATCGCACTCTGCGGAGGTATTGCAGAGCTTCGACTTCCTGTGTGCAAATCTGAAGTGTCTAAAGCAAGAGGTTTGTCTCGTACAATAAAAATAGTTATGGCTTTAGTATCCGGGTTTACTCTGTTGGTAATTGCTATGGTGCTATCCTTTTTACTTCATCGTAAGAAAAGGAAAGCAATTAAGTTGAGCACTGTGGGGAACTCTTTTTTGCAAGTCTCATATGCTACCCTCCTGAAAGCAACTAACGGGTTTTCTTCCACTAATTTGATTGGTGAGGGTGGTTTTGGTTATGTGTACAAAGGAATTCTCGATCTTGATAGAGTTGTTGCTGTAAAGGTACTTAACATGTCACACAGGGGAGCTTCAAAGAGTTTTATAGCTGAATGTGAAGCACTGAGAAACATTAGGCATCGAAATCTGGTCAAGATTATAACTGCATGTTCAAGTGTAGATTTTCGTGGAAATGATTTCAAGGCTCTAGTTTATGAATTCATGGAAAATGGGAGCTTAGAAGAGTGGTTGCATCTAACTACTGGAATTGAAACGGTAATAGATGCACCCAAAACTTTAAGTCTTGTCCAGAGGCTCGATATCGCCATTGATGTTGCTTCTGCATTGGATTATCTTCACAATCATTGTGAAATACCAATAGTTCATTGTGATCTCAAACCAAGTAACGTTCTTTTGGACAAAGAGCTGACTGCACATGTTTCCGACTTTGGGCTGGCAAAGTTTCTCTCAAAATTAACTGATAACGTTTCTGGAAATCAATCAAGCTCCATTGGAATAAGAGGATCGGTTGGTTACGCTGCTCCCGGTAATTATTCTCATATGCTTCACAAATTTCTCATCTTCTTTATTATTACATAATTCATTGAGAGCTATTTTATTTTATGTACAGTTGTAGTGACAAATATTAGTGATATTATTGTTTGAACTGTAGAGTATGGTATGGGAAGTGAGGTGTCAACATATGGGGATGTGTACAGCTTTGGCATTCTCTTGTTAGAAATGTTTACTGGAAAGAGACCTACTGATCCTATGTTCAGTGACGGCTTGAATCTTCATAACTTTGTGAAGATGGCTCTACCTGAACATGTTGAGGAGATTACGGATTCACTACTTGAAGGAGGCATCACCACTATCGATGAAGCTCGCAATCAACCCATCGCAAGTCCACTACAGAAGATTGAAGAGTGCTTGACGTTGATATTTGGAATTGGAATTGCTTGTTCTGCTGAATCCCCAACAAACCGAAAGGATATAAGTGATGTTGTATCTGAATTGAACACCATCAAGAACAATCTTCTTGGCTAGAACATTTGAAATTGTTACTTTTATGTATGTTGTTTGCTTCTTGTATTTTGATCATTACTTTGTTTTTTGATTGTCATTTGCTCTATTTGAAGTCATGTTGTTACCACTACTTGTATTAATTTAGTGTGCAATTGTCACTACTAGCAAAATAACAACACGGATTTACTGTAGTTAAAAGCCACAGATATCCGTGTGAAATAGAAATAGTAACAGAAATCCGTGTGAAATGAGCATAATCGGGCCCACAATAATTTATACAATAACAATATCAACAGATATCCGTGTGCATAGACAATAGTCACAGATATCTGTGTAAAAACTAAAACATTTTCACACGGATATCTGTGTGAAAATCAATTCACACTGATTTCTGTACGTATTATAAATTAGTTTATTTCGAAATCATTAATTTTTTATGTTATGTGAATTATGGAGGGACGGATTTCCGTTACAATAAGTATTTGATACAGATTTCTGTGTGAAATGAGTAATACACACAGATTTCCGTGTGAAATGAGTAACACAGATATCCGTGTGAAAAGAGCATAATTAGCCTCACAGTAATTTATACAATAACAATATCGACGGAAATCCGTGTGAATAAACAAAAGTAACAGATGTCTGTGTAAACGGTAAAATATTTTTACACGGATATCTGTGTGAAGATCAATTCACACTGATTTCTGTATGTATTAGAAATTAGTTTATTTCGAAACAATTAATTTTTTTTTGTTATGTGAATTAAGGAGGGACAGATTTCCGTTACAATAAGTATTTGATACAGATTTCTGTGTGAAATGAGTAATACACACAGATTTCCGTGTGAAAAAATTGACACAGATATCCGTGTGAAAAGAACAATTGGCTACAGAATTCCGTGTGAAAAGGAGACTACACACAGAATTCCATGTGAATAATGAGACTACACACAGAATTCCGTGTAAATAATCGACTGACAATTAGAATGTCAGTTAGTGGTTACCGAGGTAAATACACACGGAAATCAGTTGTAAATGTGTAAGTATTTCACACGAATTTCCGTGGTTATTCTGCTTATAATTAGCAGATTGATCAAATTTGGCCATTGTTCTTATATAAGTATTTCACACGGATTTCTGTGGCAAAATAATTCCAAAGAAAATTATTATCAATAAAAATAAAAGCTAATGACTAATTATTTATTTTCAAAAAATAAGGGCGGGCTTATCAATTTATTCCCGCTCAATATTTGAATATTCCCACAGATTACTGTGGATACTGTTGTAAAAAAAGAAAAAAAAGGATAACACACGGACATCTTACATTTGCTAAAAATGTATTTCAGACAGATTTTTGTACGTATTATAAATTAGTTTATTTAGAAATCGTTAATTTTTTTATGTTATGTGATTTATGGAGGGACGGATTTCTGTTACAATAAGTTTTTGGTACAGATTACTGTGTGAAATAAATATCAGTAACGGATGTCTGTGTAAAAACTAAAACCTTTTCACACGGATATCCGTGTGAAAAGAACAATTAGCTACAAAATTCCGTGTGAAAAAGTATAGGTGTATATAAGGTGGATTGATATCGAAATAACGGCGGATTGAGTTAATTTTTTTACACAATACCTATTAATACACTATAAATAGATGGGTAATGTCAAATTTATTGATTTTCAATTTTTATTTTTTGGTTCGCACAAAATTCTTATATGTCTACTAATGTGGTATACCTAGTTTATTAGTTGTAAATAAAAGTATACCTTCCATGAGCAACAATGCGTAGGAAATAGACTTTATCAAAATCGACCGTAGGATGTTATCATGATAAGAATAAATGGTTGTGTTCAAAATTTCAGCTATTTTCGTCGTCGTTTGGGTTTCGATCTAGTTGGTCAACCCTAAACTTTAAATACTACATAAAACTAATATGCTCATAACCGCTCACTCGTAACTTATTTTTTTGATCTGTAAACTCTCATGCTCTCAGGGGTAGAAGCTATATCAACTGATGTAAAAATTTCTGAAATTTTATCTCCTCAAGGGTCGGCTCCCCTTTGGGAAGTAGAAGTGTTTAAAGGGTTGACCGGTTTTTGGTACAGACATCTGTGTGAAATGAGTAACACAGACGGATATCTGTGTGAAATGTTAACACGGATATCCGTGTGAAAAGAACCATTAGCTACAGAATTCCGTGTGAATAACTCTATTAGCTACAGAATTCCGTTACAATAAGTTTTTAGTAAATAAAAGTATACCTTCCATGAGCAACAATGTGGAGGAAATAGACTTTATCAAAATCGACCGTTGGATGTTGTCATGATTAGAATAAATAGTTATGGTCAAAATTTCAGCTATTTTTGTTATCGTTTAGGTCTCGATCTACTAGATCAACCCTGAACCCTAAATACCACATAAAACTAATATGCTCATAACCGCTCATTCGCAACTTATTTTTTCGATCTGTCAGCTCTCATACTCTCATGAATATGAGGTATACCAAATAATGTAAAAATTTTGAAAAGTTTATCTCCTCGTGGTTTTACTCCCCTTAGGCAAGTATATGTGTATATAAGGTTAACCACTTTATTTGATATTGAAGGAACGGCGGATTGAGTTAATTTTTTTACGCAATACCTATTAATACGCTATAAATAGATGGGTAATGTCAAATTTATCAATTTTCAATTTTTATTTTTTGGATTGCACAAAATTCTTATATGTCTACTAATGTGGTATAACTAATTTATTAGTTATAATGAAAAGTATACCTTCCATAAGCAACAATGCGTAGGAAATAGACTTTATCAAAATCGACCGTAGGATGTTATCATGATAAGAATAAATGGTTGTGTTCAAAATTTCAGCTATTTTCGTCGTCGTTTGGGTTTCGATCTAGTAGGTCAACCCTAAACCTTAAATACTACACAAAACTAATATGCTCATAACCGCTCACTCGTAACTTATTTTTTTGATCTGTAAACTCTCATGCTCTCATGGGTAGAAGTTATATCAACTAATGTAAAAATTTCTGAAATTTTATCTCCTTAAGGGTCGGCTCCCCTTAGGGAAGTAGAAGTGTTTAAAGGGTTGACCGGTTTTTGGTACAGACATCTGTGTGAAATGAGTAACACACACGGATATCTGTGTGAAATGTTAACACGGATATCCGTGTGAATAACTCTATTAGCTACAGAATTCCGTGTGAAAAACTCTATTGCTACAGAATTCCGTTACAATAAGTTTTTAATACAGAATTATCTGTGAAATGAGCAACACACGAATATCTATGTGAAAAGAAAAAAATAGAATAGAGACAGAATTCCGTGTAAACAATAATTAACATGACAGTTATATATTACCGAGATAAATACACACGAAAATCAGTGGTAAATATATATGTATCTCACACGGATTTTCGTGGTAAATTTATTCCCGCTCAATTTTTTGGAACAAATTCAATTTCCCTCCCCTAGTAATATTACACACGGATTTCCGTGGATTTCTGAGGTACATACACACGGATATCCGTAGCAAAGGTAAATGTATTTCACACGGATTTGCGTGGAAATTCCGCTTATACCCAGCAAATTGCAATCGAATGATAGTTATTGGGTTACCGTGGTAAATTCACAAGGATATCTGTAGTAAATGCAAATGTATTTCACACGGATTTCCGTGTGAAATACTATAAACACACAGATTCCGTGCATAATGCTGCTTAAAACCAGAAAACACTTAACCAAAATCTAAAGCCTCCTCCGAATTCTCTCATGTCTCCCTCTCTCTCTCATCTCCTCCACCCACTGCCCCCTCCCCCACCCGATCATCAATCAGACATTCAGACTTCAGTTCCTTTCTTCCTCAATCATAAATCCACTTTCGATTTCGATCCGATTCTTCTGGGGCGAAGTGTCGAACTCCCTATCTTGAATCTGCCTCTTCTAGAAGCACCATGTGCTCAAGGCCAAGGATGAGAAGGCCCTCCTCGTCTGTGCGAAGCCAGTCGCCGTCTTTGGGCTCAGGTAATGATGGATCTCCGAGTAACTGAATAGTTTGAGTTGATTTTGTAGTTGCTGTGAAGTATGGGATTATAGATCTAAGTGCTAAATCAATTATGTGATTTTTTTTGTTACAGAAACCTGGAGGTGATCCCATGGTGTCGGCTGGTGTTGATATTGTCCACTGGAGTGTTGATATTGTCCACTACAATTTTCTTTAATTTGATTGCAGTATGACTCAGTGTATGCATGAATTGAATGGCTGAGCTTTTTTAGCTTGATATAGCTAATACAAGGTTTAATTCTATCTTCAGTATGGCTGAGCTTTGATTGCATCAGTATGACTTGGTTTTCGATATGTCCTTGTGATTTCATTTCGGTGACGGCGCTGGGTTTGGGCGACAGGGTTTATGCTAAGATTTCTAGGGTGGAGATGGAGGAGCGTCCGCAGAGATTGGATGGAATAGGACAATCCCAATCTGGAGGTAGAACCAAATTTGTGTTTCGTTTTATTTCTTGCGATGTGTTATTTACAGTTGACAAGTCTAGTGATTTTTGCAGGTCTCATTTTGGAACCTATTGATGTTCTACTGCAAAGACGGGAGCAAAAGGCATTTACAAGGGTATGGTAAATTACTGTCCTTCGTGTCAAAGCTCAAAGTGGCTTACATTTATCAATATCATGCAGCCACTTCAATGCATGTCAAAGCTCAAAGGCACATATTTAATATATATGATCTTGACATATATAATGACACGTATTTAATATATATAATCTAGACATATATAATATCATCAGTATAGTCTGATCGTAGGAGGACCTACTAGTTGATCATGTTGGTTTTCCTTATATGTTTGCCCACTTTGCTTTTCCTATGTTCATTTCCATTGGGTAAATTCAGCATATGGTTACCGCATTTTTGATTGCCAACGTGAAGATTATATTTTCCTTAAGAATGCTTTCAATCGATCAAGATTATAGCATCTTTGTTGTTCATATCTTATCCAGCCACATTTCACATTTGCTGTAAGTACACTTCCAGATAAGATCATAATGTTTATACTCCATCTTCTGGTTAACATTTATCTATATATTTTCCAGGTTCGTTCTGCAACAATTATTTCCTGCGGAGGCTAGCAATGATTGGAAGGGGCCAATATGATGCTGCCTATGATATAGGTCAGTTAACTATATTTTTTCAGAAACATATATTTACCCTGAAGACTGCATTTTGTACTTCAGGTGATACAAAATTTTGGATTGAGATCTTGTGGGTCAGTCTCAGAAACTAAATAGGCAATATCTTGTTGTATTTCTGGTTATGTTCAAAGTTTAGTAATGTGTGTTGGAGTTGGTTTGTTTCTTTAGAAAGTGAAACTCATGTGTGGATTCAAATGACTCTTGCTTGACAGGGAACTTGATGTATGCTCATTCTTGGACAAGGATTATGTTGTAATCTTAGTGATATTCCACCTTGAACAACAATGTATACTAGGAATGTAAAGAACATCTTACTATGAATGTAAAGTTTATTCATGTTCGATTGAGTTGTGGATTTGTTCATTTGATTGTAAATATTTGAAGTGAATTTATTGTACAGAAATCAAAACTATTATTATGTTTGGGTTGCAAATTAATTAGCAGAAATATTTTTTTTTAAAATGCTGTCACTATTACACACAGAAATCAGTGAGAATTAGGGTACATAGATCTCACACAGAAATCTGTGTCAATAAGGTTATAGGTTTTGACACAGAAATCCGTGTGAAATAGAGTTGGTAACAGAAATCCGTGTGAAATACAGTTTATACATTTAGCACAGAAATCCGTGTGAAATAGAGTTGTTCACACGGATTACGTTCCATTGCGGTAATTTATATTTATGGAATTATAGTGGGGCCCACATAAGTATTTCACACAGACAACATAATCCGTGTGAGATGAGTACATATTTGACACAGAAATCCGTGTGAGATAGGTAAACATTTGCTACAGAAATCCGTGTGAAATAGAGTTGTTCACACGGATTTCGTTCCATTCTGGTAATTTATATTTATGGAATTATAGTGGGGCCCACGTTAGTATTTCGCACGGACAACATAATCCGTGTGAGATGAGCATTACCCCCCCTCCAAACCGCACGGTAACACCAATCTGTGCGTGCACTGTGTGTAAAAGCTATCACACACTGAAATCAGTGTGAGATAGTCTTATTACCCACAGATTAAAATCCGTGGGTAATTGTTGTTTTGCTAGTAGTGTGTGTGTTTGAGCCCTTGAGTCTCCATTGTAATAAAAAGAATAAAAAGGAGTGTGCTAAATCTTGTATAAAATCTCTTATCCTAATTCGGAAACACACGATCCCATTATGATCAATCAAGAATTTGAAGTCGGGTTTTTGTTTTTCTTTCTTTCGGGATTGAATCGACCGCTCTGCCTTCTTTCTTCGTTTCAAAACAAATCACCACCCAATTACAGACAATTGCACCATTTTTCAGTCGAAAAAAGCAGTCGAGTTCCGTAAAAGCTCCGGCCTACTTCCGGCGACGCTCCGACTCCGACGCACGCTGCTTCTCAGCCTCACTATAGTTCAAGCTTCGAGCAGGAGCAACCATGGAGGAGGAGCCTCAGAACGGTAACACGATCGCGGCGGAGAGTGAGGGGGAGCCGATAGTCGGGCCTGGCCCAGCCCCTCGAGCTCAGCCCAAGCGCCCTCTTCAGTTCGAGCAGGCTTACCTCGACTCCCTCCCTTCCGCTCTTATGTATGCCATTACTTTTTACTCTTCTCTGGATCGGACTCGAAGTTTTAATTTGAGAAATTTCAATATAGGTTGCAATTTCCGTTTGAGTTCCGCAATTTGTAACAGGAAATCTATGTTAGCTGGCTCCATAAACCCTAAACCCTAAACCCTAAGCTCATGTCAACTTAGCAAGTAATATGTGTTTAAGTTTAGGAGTCACTTTAATCTGTCATGAGTTCAAATGCAAATTTTTGATGATCGTTTTTGTTTGTCTCTGCCAAGAGCTTTGTTTAGTACAATTTCTCAACATGTATGTTTTTGTTTTCTTAATTTGGCGGCATCAACAGGTATGAAAAGAGTTATATGCACCGAGACGCGGTTACTCATGTTGCTGTGTCGGCGGCCGAATTTGTCATCACTGGAAGTGTTGACGGTAAATTTTTTTATGGCCTGAAATTGCTATATAGGTCTGCCACTTTTATTGTGCATGTGGTCTGCTACATTTGCATTGGTCGCATATTATTTTACTATAATTGGCTATTTGGAAAACTTTGGTTTGGATATTGCCTTACTGAAGTTCTATTAGGACAGGTATCAAACATTCAGGAAAAGTTTCCAGGTGACATCATGATTGGACTCATGTAGGAAATGTGGCCTTCTATAAGGAGTTTTGCGATAAGTGGGTTGATGTCTAAGGCAGTGCGTATAGACGGATCTATATTTATTTTGGTTACATGATGATGAACTATTTTCTGGCCCTTATTTGTATTATTACAATGAAAGTCGTGCATTTTAAGTGAAGCGTGTATTTGAGCTGATGGGGCTTCCATGGCTAGCTCATCATGCTTGCGACATACTTCTTTTAAATAGTGTCTAAAGACAAGCATGGATGCGAATTTTCTTCATTAACAAGCATAATTTATAGCAGTAATGCCCCAACGAGAATCCAAGTTTTATTATACTCTCTCTAACTAGATGTTGTCTGATTTATATTTTTACCTGGACTGGTCAATTGGCGCATACAACTCCTAACAATTTTTCAATCAGCTCACTTTGGTTGTCTTCAATTCACTATTTATTTATCTCTTTTGACTAGGACATTTGAAGTTTTGGAAGAAAAAGCCCATCGGCATTGAATTTGCGAAGCATTTTAGGTCCCACCTTGGTCCCATTGAAGGCCTAGCTGTAAGTTGATTACTGTTTTGTTCTAACCTACAGTGGATTGATTATGAGCATGGAATCAGACATTGTTCATATATTATACATCTAGATCATATGCTTGTGAAATCTTGGTTTCGTATTTATCCTGCTTCTTAACTATTCTGAATATGGAGACTCATTGGAACCCATAAATGTCACATGTTGACTTCCTGTTAAATTTGTTGATGCATTAAGACACATTAAGTACACTTACTCACTAAATTGATAAACTTTTGGTTTATCTTTTTTCAATCCTGATTGATGGAGGATGTGTTTTTGAAGCATTTCTGAATTTTTGCATTTTGTCTATGTAAAAAAGAACATCTTTCATTTTAGTGTCTGTAAAAGACTAAAAACCACTTCTGAACTTTGTTATCTTTAATTTTTTTTTATTTTTTATATGAGCAACAATTTCTCTTTACTAATAAACAAGCAAAGCACAATGCAGTGGACTAGGTGTCCCCTGATTTAGCTAGCAAATTGTGTTACAATTTACCAAACAACATGGTAGATGAGAGCCGCATTCCAATCATTAAAAGGCCTGGAAATAATTATCTCTAAATTTTGAAGAAATCGATACCAATGTGAATCCCAGAAACGAATGGTTTCCCACATGTGGTCCACCTCCTCACCTTTTAACTCCCTCAAAGATCCTTTTGTTACTTTCCCTGCTCAGCAACTCAAAAAATTTCCAAATTTCCATCCTGGTACATCTTCCTGAAAACAGACCTCTGAAAAACTTCTATCCCTCAGACAATAGGGCAGCAAGATGTATGCATATCCAAGTTTACATTTGATTTATAAAAGAATTTCTCCCACAAGGATACTGCAATTGGACAATGAAGCAGGAAAACATTTGATCTATCTCCAGTCATTTTTACATATCACTCACCAATGGAGCAAAAGAGACCAAGAAGGCCTTTTTCTCTGAACCATATCACAAGTATTCAGCTTCCCATGAGCAATAATCCAAGCTGAAGCTCGTACCTTACAAGGTACTTCAGCTTTCCAAATTGAATGTGAGGGTCTGGGAATAAACAGAAAAGTCTCCTTAGGACTCCAGCTTCCATAATCTTCTTTCAGGTCTAGATGGAATCAGCAAGATCTCTTCTAACAAGTATGATTTGGATTCTGACAAAACCAAAAGTCCCATGAAACAAGTAAATAATTCAGTTAACTCACTTACTCACCTACCTCTTCATCATTTAGATTCTCATGAAACCCAAAACCCTATGACAATATAAGAAGGGTTCACACACTATGGTACTGTAGGAACATTGTGAATTTGTGATAGCAGCACAATCTCTGTAATCCAAAAAAAAGGGTTGCAGAAATTTGTTTTTCTCCATTCAACAGTCTTCCCAAAACCTTCTACCCATTTTGCGCCCCGAGATGACAAAATTGGCTTCTTACTCTGTGTCCTCTAATTTCTTAGTCTGAAGTTAATAATTAAGTCCTTAAATAATGTCCACTTCTTCATACTTCTTGGTTTTTAAATGTGTCATGCTATTCTCATTCTCATGAGGACTACTGAAGACATGTCCTGAAAGCATTTGTATAAATGAGGATCTGGAGAACAGTGGATGCTTTGGTTTGTAATTCTTTAGCTTATTGTGCACCCATTTATTTAGGCAAGGCAGCATGACATTGTTTCAGATCTTGTTATTATTGCAGTCATGAACCGTGACATGGCTTTGCTGTGCAGGTTAGTGCTGATGGTTTGCTTTGCTGTACAATTTCAAATGATCCCTCTGTGAAGATATATGATGTTGTCAACTATGATATGATGGCCATGATTCACACATCCTTTGTTCCTGGTGCTGTTGAGTGGGTCTACAAACAAGGGGATGTCAAAGCCAGGCTTGCCATCAGTGATAGAAACTCATCATCTGTACGTACACATTTATGATGCACGGGCTGGCGCAAATGAACCTTTAATCTCCAAAAAGGTATGCTGCAACTAATGAAGGTTTCATTTTGTTGAAGCATAAATATTCAGACTTTTTCTCCTTGAAGGTATTTCATCTAGAAGGGGCATGGTGTTTATCCAAAAGGAAGTACAAAACTCCTAAAGAAAACAACAAAAAAAGACTGCTGCGTTGTTAGAAAAAAAGACCCCAAGCTTGGATACACTTCTTCTTGCATGGGGACTTACTGACCATGCAATTCAAAAGTGATTAAGTCATTTAAAAGTTTCAAAAAAAACAAAGCCTTGGATTATCTATAAGGTGATCAGCCCTACGGGAATTAATATGCAGTTTCAAATACATGCAAAAGAGTGATATTAGTTCCCTAGTTACTTCAGGCAATCAAATTTCTCATGCTTCACGTGGAATTCAAATTTCAAAACAAGAGTTTTAGATACTCTTCACCTCCTACAGACGAAAGATCTGGTCAAGGCAAATGAGGTTTGAATTAACAAAACCCACCAGAGGCTTCAAACGTGGAAGTTGGTTGCTGCAAAAATCATTTCAATTCAAATTCACGGATGCGATTATAACCTCAATTTGAATTTGAATTTGAATTGATAACAATTCTAATCTCAGCTGATCCGGTGTTGCCTATAAAAAGGCACATTCTCTACATCAAACGGAGGGCAGCAGAAAAGGCTAGAGAGCAGAAGTAAGAAAAAACGAGAGAGGCAAAAGCTTTGCAACAATAGGAAGCAAGGCCAGTAGCAGCGAGACATCAGAGAGGGAAAGAGCAATTGAGAAACAGAGCGAGATTCAACCGGAGCCGAATCATTGCAACCTTTCTCTAGGACATTGCAATGGAAGAAGAAGCTCCAAATAAATGACAGGTATATGACCAATTGATTACTTGTCACCTGAAATCACTGATCTTTTCTTTTATGGTACAGACGAAAGAAAGAGGTGTTTCTCCTATGTTCTGCTCTCTTCAGCAATCATGTCTTCCGCTACTTTCGTCCTCATAAACTTTTCCATTAATCAACATGTTCTGGGCAAAACAAAAGTTCGACACCAAGTCTTCATTCTCCGCGGCGGTGTCTTCCATACTCGCTTCGTTTCTTGATGCCTATATGCGGTGTGTCTTGTATATAGGTGGCAAAAGCGAAGTGAGCTGCTCACGGTCTGACAACAAGGGGAATACGGAGACGTCAAAAAGAAAGACCTACATTGTGGCTCCCCGGATTGCGACCATTCAAGAGGCATAAACCACACGAGCAACATGGTGATCTGTACAGCTCAGAGGCCTAATGGTCGATGATCAGCCACGACAAATTTGGTGTGACTCTCCGGTATCGACGGCCTACCTGCGGTTGACGTCTCTCCAATGCAGCCAACTTCTCCCTGCTCTTGCTTCTGTTCTCTGTCACCAAGCATTCGCTCCAGGCATAAAGCCGAGATTGGAGGAAACATACATTCTCCAAAAATACAAACTTTGCAACCCAGGTCTTCAAAATGGAGGAAATCAAATTGTTGGATCAATCTGCTGTAAGATTCAGTGGACTTGTCAATGTTAGCTGAAGTTACAACAACTTGTTGCTCTTAAGTGCAGAATAAGCAATTGGACTTGACATTGATCTTTCAATTAGGATTCCTAGCTTATTGAGAGAAACCTACATAATTGGCCATTCCTCAATACATTAGGTTCAATAAAGAATCTGTACATGAATCAGGAATAATGTCCTATTGCTAATAGATTTAGGAAAACCTTTATGGGAAGGAGCCTAAACCAAAGCCTATATATAGGACTACTTGGTCCCTGCTCTAGCTATCAGCAATAACCATCAACTGAGAATTCATAATCTCTGCCCATTGGAGACTCTCACTAAAGGATAGCTCAGAGGAGAACAAACCAAGTACACCAGCTCACAAGTTCAAACTATTGTCTTCAACAATGGCTGCAGCTCCAGGTAAATTCATGTATTCTTATATTGAGCACAATGATCATATATATGCATACGTTCAGTTTTACACTTATATCTGCTAGTTGAGAAGACATTGCCGTTGCATACAAAGTGAGGGAAAAAGAAAAGAAAAGCTCGTGCACAGAGGAGAAGTCAGCAAACATGTGGAAGAGCAAGCTTCAAAGCTCCCTCAAACTACTGTCAATTGTGAAGCTTCATCAAAATGTTTGCTTTCAAAGATAAAGAGAAAATAAAGTAGTTCATTCCTACAAAGGTGTCATACAAAGGCTCTCACAATCATTTGCTTCAAAAGCTGCTCCACCGCTTCAAAATGTCATACAAATGTGAATAAAAAATTATGATACACATGTGAGATATGCTACTGGGACTATATGGTGTTTGTCTTTGTGCACGTGTTTTCCTCCTTCACAAAAGAATGATTCTGAAGCAAACCAAATTTGCTACCTTACACATTAATTGATGTACGTGTGTGATTAATGTGAGGCCTTCTCCAAATCGTTCTTATGACAATGGCATGTGAGAAGTGATTAGTGGTGAAGGTAATATCCACCTCGTGGTGCAATGCCAATCCAAATTGTCACAAAAAATAATTAAGTAATGGAGCACAATTTTCCATTAATTAATTTAACTCACAGGGTTGCACGTCGAAAAGTCTGCAAGCTTCAAACAAGATGGTATTCGAAGGTATCGGTTTATTGGGCCTCCTAAATAAATATTGGAAGCAAGCCTAATTACATCTATTTTCCGCACGACGAGGACTTAAATCAAATGATCAGAAGCTTCACCAAAACTGGATGTCGACTCAAAATGAAATGAGTCATTGGGCCTCCTACAAAAAAAATGGAAGCAAGCCCATTGATAGAGGCCTACTCCAAATCTCTAAGGCCTAATCACAAAGCTCGGCATGACAGGTGCCCAAATCAAGTCAGCGGACACTTTACCAAATTGAGTGTCCAAAAGAAATACATTTGACGGGTTCAAAAAATATACACACATCCGTCAGATAAAACGTCGGTACAAAACAGAAATACCAATTGAGATGAACTACAATGGTTTGATCCATTCACAGGGTATGTAGGCAGTCTAGCGACCCACTAGATGCAACCGCAACTCTAAACAAAATCCCTGACTCCACCAGTCAAATTCGGCTAGCCCCAAATGAATCAATGACTCCAGTCAAACTCTCCCAACACCAAAAAAAATCAAATTCATTCCCAAATCACACAAATAAAGTCCAAACCAAATTCAAGGGCTTTATCCTTTCCCAAACACAAAGTCAAAATAAATGGGTCATCTACCCATTTAAATCTCGAATGCCGGAACTACATGTGGTTTGATCCCGCAAAGGGTATGTAGGCAATCTAGAATCAAATTCATCTAGATGCAACCACGTCCTAAACACAAAACCGAATCCCTGGTCCACTTCAACCAAATTCGTCCCAAACAGTATTCTTATTCCAAAATCAAAGCCCTCCAATGAGTCATTCACTCATTGGAACTCTTGAACTACGAGTGGCTTGATCCCTCTCCAAAGGTACGTAGGCAACCCAATCAAATATCCGGATGCAGCCGCAAAAACAAACAAACATACATCCCATCAATTGGTTTCTTCATAAATGGAATCAAAGTGTGTTTCCCTGTAACAAGGGATCGTAATTAAGAGACACATTCTGTCTTGAATGGGTCGAACTAAAAATAATAAAAACTCTATTCACTAAATGAATACGAGTGAAATTATGTTGGGTGACATTTGAACCAATTTTTTTTCGCTCTGACCTAGCCGTGTCTGCGACCTAGGGTTTCCTTTTCTTCTTCCCGGAGATTAGCGCCTTCATCCATCCTTGTGTATGGATATATTGAGTTGGAACTGCAGGGGCATCTGCAACTCCACTACTACGAGAGCCTTGCGCGATTTGATCGCTCAAAACCAGCCTCAGATTGTTTTTCTATGTGAAACAAAGATCAGCCAGATTGGAGATTTTAAGGATCTTCATCGAGAGTTAGGGTTTGCGCATTATAAAGAAGTTCTGAGTGATGGGCAATCCGGTGGATTGGGGGTGTTCTGGACTGATGATATAGTGCTGCGGGTGCGCACTTTCTCAGAGCATCATATTGACATGGAAGTTAGTAGTGGACCTGGTGAACCTCGTTGGAGACTCACAGGTTTTCGCACTACGCACTATGAATTTTTGTATACCAGAAAATCTTCCCCAAACTATTTGCCTTTGTTTTCAACAATGGAAGATAAAGCTTACAGTATGAAAGCAACATTGGTGGAATCCAAAGCATAAAGTATAGACTAGCAACATGAAAATAATTAATATTGGTGTTCATCCAGAACCTTCACAGGTAATTGATAAGATGAAGACATTACTAGAAGCAAATCACAAGATTACAAGGCTGCACAAGAAGACAACACACACTCTAGCACAAGACAACTCGTGCAGTGTATCAGACAACCCGTGCTCCTTGGTCAAACCAAACCACACACTTCAATATCACACCAGACCACTCCTTCAGAAAGCACATGTGATCCATTGTCTAGTAGTAGCTAGGTCTTTATCAGTTGTTGACTTGTTGTATAAATAGCATCCTACTGTAATCAATCTCCCTTCAATCAAGCAATTCCATTTCTCTTCAGTAATTTCTTTTCATCAAAAGCAAAAGTGACTATTGTCTCAAAAGTATATCATAAACAGTCAATAAGCAGCCAAGTCAATTCTCTGCCACTATAATCTGATCCTTAAATTACTATAATCTGACACACACACAAAGCTTGAACAATTCAGTCTAAAGCAAAGCATTTGAGTTTTACTATACTCATAGCCTCTTCAGTAGTAAGTAGAGTCTGAAAAAACTCATAAATTGTGTGTTGTCTATCAGCTTCATCTCTAGTTCTATAGAGAGTGGAGTTAAATAACAGCACTACATTTTCTCTATTGTAAAGTTTCGCTGTGAATTATTGATTTCATTGTCTAGTGTTTACTATTCTGCATACAGAGCAAGATATTGGAACAAATTGAGTAATTGTTAATGTATCAAACTACGTAGAGAGGAAAACAGAGCAAGATAGAAGGACAAGAGGTAACTGGAATTTCAAGTTTTCAAGGACTTAGGGCCTTCGCTTCGACGTGCCTGGAAAACATTGAGCTAAAAGACAAGGAATTTTGGTTGAGTTTAGATTTAATGGAGAAAAATCACAGAGGAAGAGAGATTGGGAAGTAGGCGTCTTCTATGAGCTTCAAAGAAGACCTAGGGCTACGTTTGTTGAAGGAAAATCGACTTAGTGTGCCTTATCAAACTAGGAGTAGTAATAGGAGAGAAGGTTCTAGAATTCCTAATCCTACTCGGATTAGTATTCCTTGTAACATTAGAACATGTACTTTGTAATCCCTATATATAGGGCTCCTATTCTCAATAATATGATTATAATTCTCTCTCGAATCTCTTTTTCCTTAAACACGTTATCAGCACGAGCTTTAACCACAAACCAAAAACCAAAAACCCAAAAATCTTCTTCATCACCGCAGCTCCTAGCCCACGCTAGCCTCACCTACGCGCCCCTGCGCACATATCCCTGCTGCCCCTGCAGCACCGCTGCACGTCGGCTGCCCCTGCAGCACCAACGCACACCAACTGCATCATTCTCCTTTCCTGTGCACGTCTGTCTTCTTGCAAGCCCCGAAACGTCTAGTTCAGAACCTCAGATCAAAATCCTTTCTTCGTCAAAGTTGTTCAGCTCTGTCTCTTCCATCTGACCTCCGAATTTCAGTCTTATCGGAGTTGTTTTGAGACCTGTACACCAATAGAAGTGCAAGCTGTTCAGAAGAGAATCTGTTCCGAATTTCAACAAGTAAGTTTTTATAATTAAAGTTCCCGCTTTCAGAATTTAATTTCTCCTTCTTTTTCTTCGGGGACTTGCAACCTCCCTTCTTCTACATCCCACCTTTCTTATAACGTGGGTTCGATTCTTGAGAAAGCGGAATCGTGGGGATTCACGCAATTAACGAACTAAGAGCGTTCGTAAGACTTCGGACTAAGAGCGTCCGTAAGCATCGAATTAACGAACTAAGAGCGTTCGTAAGCTACGGACTAAGAGCGTTCGTGAGCATCGATTTTGACCATTCAAACATCATTGTTTCGGTCTAATCCAATTATTCTTGGAAATCGATTTCTTGGTAGCATTAAGGCTCAGAAATCTTATATTAGTTTGCGTGGCAGCATTGACTCCGAAACTAATACGTTCTTGCTTTCCTCTTCAGAATGTAAGACTTGAACGAGCTCGATTTTACTCCATTGGATTCTACGGGCACGGGATATTTATTTGCCTACAATCCAAGAGCCCTGTTCTAAAGGAAACGCTCAAGACTCACAAACTGAGATAGAAAATTTCAGGGCATTTACCCTGATGAAGCGCCACATGAAGATGGCCCTCAAGTTTGAGTACATGAATGAGGATAACGCTAACAACCTTTGGGTTGCGCCTAGTGAATGTTTTAGTAACATTCACAACTTTCCGAACATAGAAGCAAGATGGAATAATATATGCTTCACTAAAACTTTGAAAGAGTTATGAAATATTGTTCGGAGGCTCTCTGCATCATATTATTTATGCATGCTTGTGGAAAAACACAAAAGAACAAATTGATTGAGAAAACCCTAACATGACCATAGGAGTCATGACGTTGAGGGTATAGGGTTGGACACCATGGCGCCACTTTTGGCCATGATTGTACTACTCCAACGCCATTGGTCCTAGAGACCATTTGTATTGTGTCAATACACCTCAATCAAGAGAGCATCCTCTTCATGGTATTTTATGGAGTACCTGATCAATGGTAATCAAGATATCGAGCCATAAAAGACTTCAAATCTGGCGATGAAGAAAGAATGCCGCAGATTTTTATATAGCATAGTCTTTTAATTTCCAAGAATTATGTAATGGCAATTATGCTTTAATCAATAAAATGACTTATTGGATTATCTCTTTTCCTCTAGGCGTACTCAATTAAGTATGATGTCTAGGAGAGTAATTGAGATTAGTGGTATTTAAGAGAGCTTCGCTCCACCGACATCTCTCTCTACTTCCCTGGTCATATTTAATTGGAATTACCGAACGAATTGAGTGACTACAATTTGTCTAAAGTTTGATTTTTATATTGGATTAGATTATGGTCACGAAACTTTGATGTAATCATTGGCTATTATTAATAAAGTATCGATCTATTTTATCTCATGTCGTAGACATATTTTTCGAACTTTATTACTTCAAATATATAAGAGCCAATGGTTTTCATGTGGAAACACATTGTGAGAATGGACAAGAGTTCCTTTGCATCACCTCTAATGACTACGGACATAAACGAGTCTTAGAGAAACTTATGTGTCGCTCTAGTGGGTTGTACGCAACCACTATTCGAGTCATTGAATCCAACCATGTCCTGCGAGATGATTTATGGGATTCCGACACATATAGGCTTTGGCACGACCGTTTGGGACACCCAGGTCGTGACATGATGATCCGTATATTAAAGACTTCACACGGACATCCCTTTTTCAGAACGAAAAGAAGTAAAACTCGGTTTTTGGACACCGAAGGAGCCCCTGCGCCTCACGGCGCCGTTCACCCCCAAATCCGGCCATCCTTGGCCGGCGCCGCCTTCCCCCTGCGGCCTCAGGGTGGCATTGACGCCACCAAGGCTCCTTTGTCTCCAACTTTTACTTCTAAAGACACTTGTGATTTTGTGGCTCAACCAAAATCCTCATTGGTTGTTTCTAAAGGCCATCATTCGTTCTGCAAAGCCTGCTCTTTAGCAAAGCTAGGATCGAGACCATCCTATGCAAAGGACACCAAAGAAAATATACCATTCTTGCAAAGAATCCAAGGTGATATTTGTGGACCTATTCAACCACCATGCGGACCATTTAGATATTTTATGGTGTTGATTGATGCATCGACACGCTGGTCACATGTCATGCTATTGTCCACTAGGAACGCTGCATTTGCTAAACTCCTAGCACAGATTATTAAGTTAAGGGCTCACCACCCTGATCATCCTATTAAGTCTATAAGATTAGACAATGCTGGAGAGTTTACATCAAAGACTTTTGATGATTATTGCATGTCCATTGGGATTGAAGTTGAACATCCAGTTCCTCATGTTCACACCCAAAATGGTCTCGCAGAAGCCGCCATTAAATGACTACAAATGGTCGCTAGGGCATTGGTAATGCGCACCAATCTCCCTATTTCTGCTTGGGGCTATGCAATATTAATTGCATGCAGCTGTGCTTATTCGTCTGAGACCCACTGCCACTCAACCCTTTTCTGCGTCCCAGATGGTGACTGGGTATGAGCCTAATGTCTCACACTTACGCATATTTGGGTGTGCAGTTTATGTGCCAATTGCGCCGCCACAGCGCACCAAAATGGGTCCTCAACGACGATTAGGCGTCTACGTTGGATATGATTCTCCAACGATTGTCCGCTACTTAAAACCCTTGACAGACGATCTCTTTACCGCAAGATTTGCGGATTGTCACTTCAATGAGACAGTCTTCCCGTCGTTAGGGGGAGATAAGAACATGAATGTTCAACAGGAACGACAGGAATTGTCGTGGTCTGTCCCCACTCTGTCTCATCTTGATCCCCGAACCGCACAGTCCGAAATTGAAGCGCGGAGAATTCTTGATCTTCAGAACGTAGCAGAATCGATGCCTGATGCGTTTTCTGATATCGCTAAAGTGACAAGATCACACATACCTGCTGCAAACGTGCCTGCAAGGATTGATGTCCCTAAAATTAGAGGACATGACACCATCTCAAGGATATCTGAGCATGGCGCCAACGTCCCCACTCACAGTGATGGTGACGTTGTGGCTAGGCCTATGGCTCCTGCCAGGAAGCGCGGGAGGCCTATAGGTTCGATGGATTCTCGCCCAAGAAAGAAAAGCGAGTTTGGCACAAAATAATCCATTAATCATCGATGTAAATAATCCATCTCATGAGAATATTCTGGATTATGGTTATGTCCAAGAGACATCATTGGGGGACGCTCCAATGTCAGAACCAACTCCAGAGAATATAGAGATCTCCATAAATTACACTAGTGTACATGAGATGATGGATAGAAATTCTATGGCGATTGATGATGCATTTGCATATCATATTGCAAAAGGAATTATAGAATATGATGATATCGAACCTCGCTCTGTTGAAGAATGTCAACGAAGAGCAGATTGGCCTAAATGGAAAGATGCGATCCAGGTTGAATTGGATTCACTAACAAAGAGACAGGTATTTGGGCCTGTAACGCAGACATCCCCAAGTGTAAAGCCTGTTGGCCATAAATGGGTCTTTGTTAGAAAGCGTAATGAGAAAAATGAGGTGGTAAGATATAAAGCCCGCCTTGTGGCGCAAGGTTTCTCACAACGCCCTGGAATCGACTACGAGGAGACATATTCTCCCGTAATGGACGTTATAACGTTCCGCTACCTTGTCAGTTTGGTAGTTTCCGAAAAACTTGACATGCAGCTTATGGATGTGGTTACAGCATATCTCTATGGGGATCTAGATTCAGAGATATATATGAAGGTTCCAGATGGACTTCAATTACCCAAATCAAGTGGCTCTAAACCACGGAGCGCGTTTTCAATAAGGTTAAAACGCTCACTATATGGATTAAAACAATCTGGACGGATGTGGTATAACTGTCTAAGTGACTACTTGATTGGGAAGGGATATATTAACAACGAAATATGCCCATGCGTGTTCATTAAGAGAACAAGTTCCGGATTTGCAATCGTAGCAGTTTATGTCGATGACATGAACCTAATTGGAACTCTAGATGAGTTGAAGGAAACTGCTAAATACTTGAAATCCGAATTTGAGATGAAAGATCTTGGGAAAACACGGTTTTGTCTCGATTTAGAACTCGAGCACCGTAGTGATGAGATTTTGATCCATCAGTCTGCATATACTCAGAAAATCCTAAGGCGCTTTAATGAAGATAAAGCAAAGCCTGTGAGTACTCCCATGATCGGTCGTAGTCTTGAGCCCGGAAAAGATCCGTTTCGTCCAAAGGATGAGGACGAAGAACCATTAGAGGCCGAAGTGCCCTATTTAAGTGCAATAGGCGCATTATTGTACTTAGCTCAATGCACAAGACCAGATATCTCATTTGTAGTGAACTTGTTAGCTCGACATAACTCTGCGCCAACACGCCGCCATTAGATTGGTGTAAAGACAATCTTTCGATACCTAAGAGGTACGATTGATATGGGCCTATTTTATCCCTACAGAGAGAAAAGGAATGACGGAAGAATGGGATCGGACCCCATTAGGCATGGAGCCACCGCCACCCATGGTGGCCGGCCTCACCCTTCCCCCCTCCATCAAAACGACAATGATGTTTTGATGGGTTTCGCTGATGCAGGGTACCTCTCTGACCCTCACAAAGGTCGCTCCCAAACGGGTTATGTCTTTACCATGGGAAGCACTGCGATATCTTGGAGGTCTACAAAACAGACCCTTGTTGCTACTTCCTCAAATCATGCAGAGATTATTGCTCTACATGAAGCCGTACGAGAATGTATATGGCTAAGGTCTATAATAAGACATATTCAAGGAAGTTGTGGTTTGAAGTCTACCACAGATGAACCTACATGCATTTATGAGGATAATGCAGCTTGTATTGAGCAAATGAAGTTAGGTTTCATCAAGGGCGACAACACCAAGCACATATCGCCTAAGTTCTTTTATAATCAGCAACCACAATCACTTCTAAAGATTGAAGTGAATCAAATCCGATCAGAGGATAATGTAGCGGACTTATTTACTAAGTCGTTACCTAAATCCACCTTCAAGAAGCATGTGAAGAGCATCGGATTGAGAAAGTTATCCGAACTACCACGATTGTAGCAATCAGGGGGAGATATCGACATCAAGGGGAGTTATGATGTCTACATGTTTGATCTCGAAGAGTGAAGGACGTGTTGTGCTCTTTTTGTCCTTCGACCAGGGTTATTTTTATCCCACAGGGTTTTTGTTACCTGGCAAGGTTTTTAACGAGGCAACGAATGAAGCGTCACCACCAAGTTTGAAGCGGCACAAGGGGGAGTGTTGAAGGAAAATCGACTTAGTGTGCCTTATCAAACTAGGAGTAGTAATAGGAGAGAATGTTCTAGAATTCCTAATCCTACTCGGATTAGTATTCCTTGTAACATTAGAACATGTACTTTGTAATCCCTATATATAGGCGGTACTTGTTCGTTAAATCTTAACTAGGTATAAAACTCTATCTATCGTCCCCCACATCCGCTTTGATGCTAAACCCAATTCACCTCAACTCATTCCTTTCTAGTTTCAACTTTACTGCAATGGCAGCTTCACGGCTCAATAACGGACAAATCAACGGTCAATACTAATGTACTGTCAAGATTAAAAGAAACGCTAGTGGACGGTCCACCCCGAATAGTTTTCGCACTACGCACTAATGCACTATGAAGTGATGTATACCAGAAAATCTTCCACAACTGATTTGCCTTTGTTTTCAACATTGGAAGATAAAGCTTACAGCATGAAAGTAACATTGGTGGAATACAAAATAAAGTATTGACTAGCAGCATGAAAATTAATATTGATCTTCATCCAGAACCACCATCACAGGTAATTTCTTTTCATCAAAAGCAAAGACAATGGTCACTTCAAAAGTATATCATGAACAGTCAATAAACAGCCAAGTCAATTCTCTGCCACTATAATCTGATCCTTAAATTACTTTGACATGTCTCAAATGGAACTTGCAAATTGCACAAGCAAATACCCATGACTCTTTTTCAAGCAAGTTCGAACAAAATGCAGGTTTTGGCTGTGGAAGTGATCTTAATAGTATGCTCTCTTTCTAATGCAGTATTTATTTGCTGTCTTAGCTCCTCCATGCATTTGGACCAACCCTTCACCTCTAGGCTGAAGGGAAATGAAATCGACAGGCTGGCACTCTTATCCATCAAAGGCAACATACAGCATGATCCCAACCGCGTCCTGAGCTCCTGGAATAACTCCATTCACTATTGCTTGTGGCATGGTGTCACTTGCAGTTCAAGGCATCGTCAGAGAGTCACCATGCTGGACCTTAACTCCCAAGGCCTGGCTGGCTCCATATCCCCACACATAGCAAATCTGAGCTTTCTAAGGGATCTTCGCCTCTATAACAATAGTTTCACTCAAGAAATTCCTCCACAAATTGGGCATTTGCATAGGTTACAGTTACTATATTTAATGAATAACTCATTTAGTGGCCCTATTCCTGCCAGCATATCCAATTGCTTCAACCTCACCTTTCTCACTGTCGGTCAAAACAAGCTGGTGGGTGAAATTCCTTCCAATCTTGGTTTCTTGTCTAAGCTTCAAACACTTATTTTAGAGGATAATAATTTGACAGGAGAAATCCCTCCTTCCTTGGGGAACCTTTCATCTCTTACAGTATTTTCTCCGGCTGGTAACAACTTGGTGGGAAGCATCCCTAGTTCTCTAGGTCAATTAAAAATGTTAACCTTTCTTTCGTTGGAAGAAAACAAGTTGTCTGGTACCATCCCTCCTTCCATTTACAACCTATCTGCTATTGTTACTTTTTCTGTAGCGCTAAACCAAATTCAGGGGAGCATTCCCTCACACTTGGGCACTGCGTTTCCTAACCTCAACGACTTTGACATTGTTGAAAATGAATTTACTGGGGCCATTCCTTTGTCGATATCCAATGCAACAAGTCTAGTGTCGTTCGAGGTTGATATTAATAATCTTACAGGACAAGTGCCCAATTTGCGAAATCTTCATAACCTCACAAATTTCTCTGTACATGGCAATCATATCGGAAGCGGTAAACAAGGCGACTTGAGCTTTGTCTCAGAGTTGATGAATGCCACAAAGTTAAGACGGTTGATTTTAGGCTCCAACAATTTCGGAGGGACATTGCCCACTTCAATATCCAATCTCTCAACCAGTCTTGAACTGCTTTGGGTTTATGAAAACCAACTACATGGAAGCATCCCAACTGGTTTAGGAAATCTTGTAAATTTGCAATCACTCGCTTTGGCGGGAAACTCCTTCACAGGTAGCATCCCCGCTGACATTGGGAAGCTTTCAACGCTTGGGCAATTGTATCTTTCGAACAACCAATTATCAGGAAGCATTCCATCTTCTCTTGGAAATTTAACCATGTTAATCAGTCTTGGCTTGCAGGCAAATAATCTTAGCGGCAGCATCCCTTCGAGTCTAGGGAAATGCCACGGGTTGTTGGAATTGGATCTTTCTCAGAATAACCTTAATGGTACAATATCCCATCAACTACTTAGTGGCCTCCTCTCCTTATCAATTATTCTAAACTTGTCCAGAAACCACTTTGTTGGTTCCCTTCCTGTGCAGATCGGCAAGTTGAGGAATCTAGGCGTACTTGACGTTTCTGAGAACATGTTATCGGGAGAGCTTCCTAATAGCCTCGGTGATTGTGAGAGTTTAGAAGGACTATACTTGCAAGGAAATTACTTCAAGGGGCTCATTCCCTCATCTATGAAGAACTTGAGAGGCCTTCGAGATTTAGACCTTTCTCGAAACAATTTGTCTGGACATATTCCACAGTTCTTTAAGGGCTTTGGAAACTTGGAGAATCTGAATCTATCGCTCAATCACTTATGGGGGGAAGTACCAATTGAAGGTGTTTTTAAGAACGCAAGTGCAACATCAGTTGTTGGAAACACCGCACTCTGCGGAGGTATTGCAGAGCTTCGACTTCCTGTGTGCAAATCTGAAGTGTCTAAAGCAAGAGGTTTGTCTCGTACAATAAAAATAGCTATGTCTTTAGTATCCGGGTTTACTCTTTTGGTAATTGCTGTGGTGGTATCCTTTTTACTTCATCGTAAGAGAAGGAAAGCAATTAGGTTGAGCACTTTGGGGAACTCTTTTTTGCAAGTCTCGTATGCTATGCTCCTAAAAGCAACTGAAGGGTTTTCTTCCACTAATTTGATTGGTGAGGGTGGTTTTGGTTCTGTGTACAAAGGAATTCTCGATGGTGATAGAGTTGTCGCTGTAAAGGTGCTTAACATGGTACATAGGGGAGCTTCAAAGAGTTTCATAGCTGAATGTGAAGCACTGAGAAATATCAGACATCGAAGCCTGGTCAAGATTGTAACTGCATGTTCAAGTGTTGATTTTCGTGGAAATGATTTCAAGGCTCTAGTTTATGAATTCATGGAAAATGGGAGCTTAGAAGAGTGGTTGCATCCATCCACTGGAATTGAAACGGTAATAGATGCACCCAAAACTTTAAGTCTTGTTCAGAGGCTTGATATCACCATTGATGTTGCTTCTGCATTAGATTATCTTCACAATCATTGTGAAACACCAATAGTTCATTGTGATCTCAAACCAAGTAACGTCCTTTTGGATAAAGAGCTGACTGCACATGTTTCTGACTTTGGACTTGCAAGGTTTCTCTCAAAATTAACTGATAACGTTTCTGGAAATCAATCAAGCTCCATTGCAATAAGAGGATCGGTTGGTTATACTGCTCCAGGTAATTATCCTCATATGCTTCACAAATTTCTCATATTTTCAATTGTTACATAATTCATTGAGACTTTGAGAGCCATTTTATTTTATGTCCAGTTGTAGTGACAACTATATATTTGTGATATTGTTTGAATTGTAGAGTATGGTATGGGAAGTGAGGTGTCAACATATGGGGATGTGTACAGCTTTGGCATTCTCTTGTTAGAAATGTTTACTGGGAAGAGACCTACTGATCCTATGTTCAGTGACAGCTTGAATCTTCATAACTTTGTGAAGATGGCTCTACCTGAACATGTTGAGGAGATTACAGATTCACAACTTGAAGGAGGCATCACCACTTTTGATGAAGCTTGCAATCAACCCATCACAAGACCACAAAAAATTGAAGAGTGCTTAAAGTTGATATTTGGAATTGGAATTGCGAGTTCTGCTGAATCCCCAACAAACCGGAAGGATATGAGTGATGTTGTATCTGAATTGCACACCGCTAGGAACAATCTTCTTGGCTAGAACTTTTCAAATTATTACTTTTATGTATGTTCTATGTTTGTATTTTGATCTCTTTTGTTTTTTTTATTGTAATATGCTGTCTTTAAAGTCTTGTTGTTACTATTACTTGTATTAATTTAGAGTGCAATTGTGTGTTTGAGGCCTTGAGCCCCCATTGTAATAAAAAGAATAAAAAGGAGTATACTAAATCTTGTATAAAATCTCTTTTCCTAATTCGGAAACACATGATCCCATTAGGATCAATCCAGAATTTGAATTTTGATAGCTGCAAAAGACTTTCATATATATTGTCATCATCTGAGTAATGTTCTGAAATTTGCTGGAAAAGTTGAAGTATATATGGATGATGATGTCTTTGAAGTGGTTCAGACTGAAGAGGCAGTAATTGGTGTTTCACAGTGATTATTATGAAGAAAACTATGCACAAGCAACATCGATCAATGGCGATTTCCCGACTCTTTAACACTATCTTATGAGATTGGCAATGTAAAGGGTAGCGTGATCTATCAACTTTTTCAATCAGCCAAATCCCAAATTGATCAAGAAAGTAAGCCAACCTTGCCAAAATAAGTAAGACATGCATGAAAGGAGACTCTGGATGTGCTCCTGACCTTCTGTATGCACCAGATTATTTTGATGATTAACAACTCTAGAGCTTATTAGTGTTTCCTAACTCAACAGATAAAAAAAATATGCACATGCCCGCCCTTTGGGTAAAAAAGATATCACCAATTCACCATTCACCCATATAAATATGAGAAACAAGTAAACCTCATACTATACATATATACAAACAATGCTATATTAATTCTAACTTAGTGAGAGAAAATTGAAGAAGCAAATCATATTAGCATATTTGACTGCATGGAAAGAAAACTGGGGAAACAGAAGGCTGGGGACTCCTAGCTAAAGTGAGTAGTCTATAATCAATCATATTTCTGTAATATGGGAAGAGAGAAGCCAAGTAACCTCTTGGGAAAAGCTCTTGAATTCTAAGTAAATGAACGTATCAGTAATGTAGACATTCGTATTGTGACTAGGAATGAGGGGAGCAGTCATTCTCTGACTTTACCTAACCTTATTTTTAGAAATTTGCATACCCTCACTTTAAATATAAAGTTTGATGATTAAGACCACACATCTTATAGGTCACACTCTTAATATATGATTCCTTTAAAACTTTAGTCAAATTGGAAACTATTTAGCAATTTGATTACTCACTTTTACCATTTCAGTTTTATGCGATGTCATGTATTTGTCTATAATATTTCACATTTTGAAAGACCAAATGCTTACCAACATGGATGAAATTTTGCAGAATTACTTATAAAGTCGATACCTATTGTGTGATGATCGACTTGAGAAAATTCACACTTTTTTAAAGTGATGTAGGGAGTCATGCTTAAATGTTACAAAAGTTATTTATCTCTCTAGCGAAATGCTCTTGAGATTTAGGGTTGCTTGAAGTTCTTACTTTAATGCAATGACATTCTTGCAAGAGTGGCAAGTTCAGTAACCACGTCTCTAAATCAAACTAAGAAGACTTGGGTCATTTGGACCGAATGATATAATTTTTATTTTTTCTTTTCAAAGAAAAAAAAATTTCATTCAGAAAGGTACGAATGGGCCCATTTAACGTGGAAAGACTAAGTTGAAATGCTGGTACTCATTTATGCTTTAAAAAACCCAAATTGAATGTGGGCCGGGCTATAACGTCACCGCTGCACTTTCTTCAGTCATCGTTTCTCATTGAAGCTCTGCTCTCTCTTATCTACTCTAACACGGTAAAACTTATCTTCTAACCCTCTCTCTCTCGCTCTACACTTTTCAGTGAATTCTTTACTGTGCTGCTAGTGCCCATATGAGCTTCAGATACTCACAAACTTAATGCCATGTACCTATACTTTTGGTTGACATTTTTTCATTTTCTTATTCATTTCTTTGATTCCATGATGTTGAAATGCTCAGGGTTTTATGCAAAACAATATGAAAAACTAAGACTCAAATAAGAATATCATGGGCATGCTCAACCACCTTGATTGTTTTCCTATGTATTTTAAGTACCCATTGTCATTGGAAATTAGTTAGAAGATAACTGTTAGCGGTCATCAAAAACTGCTCACATAAACAAATGGTGGTGTTAGTAGTTTGCCAGATTAAAAAGTTTTGGACTTGGGAGTACGAAAGTGAATTGTTTTATATAAAATTTATGGTGAGTTCTCTATTTGGGCAGAGATGAAGGTTGTTGCTGCATATCTTCTGGCTGTTTTGAGAGGGAACACCAGCCCCTCATCTGATGATGTGAAGAATATTCTTAGCTCAGGTAATTCTTATTTGGAAAAAATCCTTTTTGGCATTCTTTTCATATTTTCAGAACTAAAGATTTTCTTTTCTTTTTTATTTATTTGCAATTCAATTATTTTCATTGCGTATAGTAAGTATAGAATATTTTGTATTCTTTAAGTATGTTATGTCATTTTTCAATCATAGATTGAACTGTGTCATCAAAAGAAAAGTAAATTTAACTCTGTTATATTAAATTGATGTTTACTTTTTTTTTTAATTGATTTAGTCATTTAGATGTGGGGGCTTCTATTTTCAGGTCTGAACGCCTTGTTCGACTCTTGTTTCCCGTTTGTAATAAAAAGTTTCATTTTCTATTGAAGATTTGCAAATAATTTTGGGAGTATTTGCTTTGGTATTTAATGCTAGTTCTTCCTTTTTGTGCATAGTAATTATAGAGGAAAAGAATGGCTTGAATGAAGATAGTTTATAGTTGGTTTTCCTTGGGATTCTATGTTGGAGCACAAATGTGTTAGTGGTTGCTGCAACATTTTTGCAATTGCATGTGGTTAGAAAAAAAAAATGTTTTCTGTTTACAGTTGGAGATGAGGCTGATGGTGATAGGGTTGAGTTGCTAATTGTCCCAAGTGAAAGGCAAAGATATCACTGAGCTAATTGCATCTGGAAGGGAGAAGTTGGCTGTTCCCTCTGGTAGTGGTGCAGTTGCAGTGGCTGCACCTGCAGCTGGCGGTGGTGGTGGAGCAGCCCCTGCTGTTGCTTAGCAGAGAAAGAAGGAGAAGGTAGAAGAGAAGGAAGAGTCAGATGATGTAAGTATTTCTGTTCTTTTTTAAATGCAGCTGGAGTTAGTAGCTTGATTTTAATTTGGTTTTGAATGTTTATTTTTTGTTGACTGGTGTATTATCTTGCTGCAGGATATGGGTTTCAGCCTTTTTGACTAAGAGATGCTCTTTTATGGTGGTTTGCTTTTATCAAGACTTCAGACAACGCTACTCCTTCTTAGCTGTGTGATGTACAGTTTCTTTTTCATTTTGGGGATTCATTTGACTGTACTGTCTACAATTGGAACCAAATTTTCTTTTCAATTTCAATTCAATTCTCTTTTCCTGACTTCATTTCTTGGAAATTTCAATTCTATTTTATATACTTCTTCTGCTTAATGAGCAGCAACATGGTTGGCGAACAATACAAATCATTAAGTGAAATGCTTAGAAGTAATATGTCCTTTCAAATTAAAGCTTTTTAGTGCTTTAAACCTTTTGAGTGCTCATAAATCAGAAGTTACTTAAAATGTTACATATGAATTATTAGTTGAAATTGTGCAGCAAGTTTTCTGTCCTAATCTTTCAGATAAAAGTAAAAGAATACTAGAGTTGTGTATTTGTCATTTAGTGGAGGAATTTTTGTACCTGTTTGGTTTCTCTTTAATTTGTGCAGTATGGCTTGCTTGGCTGGATTAATATTTGATTGTATCTTATACTACACAGGTATAAGTTAATTAGTGGCTTGATGTTTCAATTAATTGAGAGTTACTCAATTTTATGTACAACCGACTTGATTACTGAATATATAAAAAGTCATTGTTCATTCTTCATATTCTTTTGAAGAGTACTATAATTAAAAGAAGACTGCAATAAAATCATAGACAGGTCTGTTCTGTTTTCCCATTAATAAGAAATAGCTAGGTCTGGATCTGTATAACCGTATGATTTCTTCTTTGACTATACATGTTTTCAGTGAAGATTTGTATGGTGTTTTCGGTGATGCAGGAGTTTACAATTTTCAAGGCAAGTTTTGGAATTGTGTTGAGGAAAGTAGGAGAGCTGCAGGTTAGATATTCTTTCCTAGATTATCTGTTCCCTGTTTTGATTTCTGGAATTGGTTCAATTTGCATATGAGTTAGAACTTGCTTAGAGTATTTAAGAAATACTGCAAACAGAAGTGGCAAATGGTTTAGAATGTTTTCATTTTACATGGAACACAGTAAGCAAATGTACTCATGTATTGGAATACATTTACTATATTTTCAATGAACAATGATAGATGATTGTTGTGACAGAGCTGTGAAGAAAATATATAGAGGCATTTTTTTTTTTAACTAGGATACTCTATTCTGTAATGTTGTTCTAGATGTACTCAATGTGTGCATTGCTTGGTCTAGGATACTCTATTCTGTAATGTTGTTCAAACATGTTTGCATGTTGCTCTTTGTTCTTTCCTATAATACAGTTATCGGTATCATTCCAAAAAATCAGTCTTGCATTGGTTGGTCTTCTACACTGACTAAAAGAGAATCAGCAGCTTTCATTTAATAATACTATTACGGTAGCCGAGTGTTTTTAGATACTACAGAACAATGTGGGAATCTCATCCACTAGAAACTCAGTTTCTGGATTAAGAACATTTTGCACTAACCAAGGTGAGTGTAGACCTTTAATTAAGGTCAATATAGAAAAATTTGTGTTCTGCACTCTCATCTTCAATCTAAAAATCTTTCAGTTTCCCAAATATCAGTATTAATAAGCTATTTCTGCATAACATTTGATCACTAAATACACTTCGTGATCTCTCACTTCTTCAATGACAGGGAAGGCAGCATTGAATCAGCAGGATCATCCATGAAGTCCTTCAACAAGGAGAAAACAGACCGAAGTATGATGACACTTTTTGTGTAAAAAGAACTGGAGGAAGCAACTTTTTGGACAACCTCCATAACAGTCCATCACTAGGCTAACAACTTTTGGCAACTTTTTGGACAACCTTCATAACCGTCCATCACTAGGCTAGCAACTGTCTAATGCTAATAGACATCATCACCTACTTTTGGCAAGCAGATACGTTAGCCTATAACTAAAACAACCTATTTTTTGGAAACTGTCCCAGCAGCAACTGTAACTATGTTAACTAAAAACTATGAAAGCCTATTTTTTTGAACACTACCACAACATCTACATTAGTGGTAATGTTATTAGGACATGATCTACATTTTTTGTTATAAAATTTACTTCTCAATTACATTCTTGATCCTATTAAACTTTCAGATTTTATTCTATAACCCGCAGCAACGCGCGGGCACGAATTCTAGTTGAACTTGGAATTTGTCAATTCATCTTCTTTGTGCGTTGTTTTTTCAATTTTCATCATATTGAACTTGGAATTTGTCATTCATTATTCAAATTATGCATAGGTTGCTTTTTTTTAATTAATGGGATAAATTACAAGCTGATCAGGTTCTGGGATTGATAAAGGAAGAATCTTTTCTTTCTTGAAGAATTTTGAGCCCTTGGTATCTTCCAAGCATCAGCACAGTGGCCATTGGGTTTGTGCCTGGCGATTCCAGGAAGGTTGAACCATCAATCACTCTCAAGCCTTTAACACCATAAACCCTATAATTCTTGTCGACCACTGACCCCACAGTGCAACCACCATGGTAGTGGTAGAAGGTACTGACAGTCGTCTTGCAGCGTTCCTGGAGCTCGTCTTCAGTAGGCATCGGCTTGTTTCGGTACTCATTCGAACCCACGAAGGAAGCAATTGATTTGGACCTTAAAGCTAGCTCAAGCAGCTGGGTCATCTTCACACATTCTGCCAGGTCTTTCTCGCTTGATAGGTAGTTGAATGTCACTGATGGGTTTGCTCTTGGGTCAGTGCTGTTGAGTTCAATCTTTCCAACGGATTCTGGGAAGGCAATTTTGCCAGAAATGCGGACTATTGTTGCATTGAAGCTAGTAGGTGTAATTCCTGCCTCAATTATGATTTTGAAATCATCTGCTATACCAGCAACTTTGTTAGGCTCTGGTGTTCGATTTTGCGGCTTGGAGTCAACTAAGATTTTAATAGAAGGATTGTCTTGCATTCCTTTTCCTACTCCCTTCAAGTTGAGTACGAGCGGGATTTCAAAGTTGTTTAGGTGTTCTTGAGGGCCAATGCCACTTAACAACAAAATCTGAGGGCTGCCTAAAGCTCCTGCTGATAGTATCACATCACCCCATGAACCCGACTTGTCTGGCTGGTTGAGGTAAGCTTCATAAGTCTGGTTTGAGCTGCCATCGCTCTTGATGAATCTTATACCTCGAGCTATCTTCTCATCTCTGGTACCTGCACAACCATTTACATTATCAGCAACAGAGGGTTTATCTTACATATTGTACATTAAATGCTATTTTAAAGAACTACCATGCTCACCAGTTCTTTGAAAGATAACTTTGTCTACAGTTGCATTCAAGAGAACTGTGATCTTGCTTAGATTTCCTGCCGGTAGAAGATCAGCTGGTAAGTGTCTTCTTCCCTCTTTATCGAACGAAGTAGCACCAATTTTTGTTCCCTGAATATGCTCCAAACTGAAGCCATTATAGGGGAGAATTCCAGCTTCAAGAAAGCTATACAGAGCAGCATGCGACCATGGAGGCAAATGATCAGGTTTAGTGATGATTCTAGATTCCACCCATTCATAAGCATCCCTTACTCCCTCACTATCCCAACCAACCTTTTTGACAAAATCCTTACTTGCTCTGCTGTAAAACCCACCATTGATAGCAGCTGATCCTCCTAGCACTCTACCTCTTAAATTGGGGACACCATCTGTGGAGACAAACCTTTGTGCAGCTGATGTATATTCATCAGTTACGAGAACTGGGTATCCGTAGTACTTCAACTCTAAGATGAAGGGGTCTCCGTAAGGTGAGCCACCTCGTTCCACCAACAGCACTGAGAATTTCTCAGACAAAGTTGCAGCTAGGGGGCATCCGGCAGTGCCTCCGCCAACCACAATGTAGTCGAAGGACCTACCGGCTACTTCTTTGACATTTGAAGTCATATATGGGAATGTTTGCTCCGAAGAACATATAGCCAAGTGAACAAATAGAAGCAACAGATGCAATGAAAACCCCATCACCATGAATGTGATGAGCAACAGTAGAATTGTTGAAGCTTCAAGGCTGGTAAATTAAGGTGTATATATAGTTTCAAATTCTTGACTGTTCTTTAGTGCTGGTAGCATATAATTGTTTTTTTTGTTTTTGGTGATGTGGTAGCATATAATTGTTGAATAGTCTAGTTGACTGTTTTTCAGTTCTTATCTTATACTCTTGCGGCGGGGCCTACAATTGCCAATAGTGACTCCATCGTTATTTATAATTGATTCTGTTTCAGACCCTTTGTCAACAATGGTGATTAGAAATTTTAAATTAAAAAATAATAATAATACAAACATGAAATCGTTTCACAAGTGAGGGATGTGCCATCAAAAGCCCACTGAGTATTCCAAGCATGTTTTAGACAAGAAGGAAGGAAGCATTATTGGCGAAGCTGCTCCATGTTTTTTGACTTTTTTCATTTGAAGAAGACAATATTATTATTATTATAAATTTAAAACTTTCACGGTATCAATTATTCTAAATAACTAACAAACCACAGCTCACTAATGTGTTGATTTATAATATGAAATTAAAATAGCCAACTTGATAGCCGTTCGCACAAATGTAAATGGCAAGCATGATCCTTAAAGGGTGATTTGCTAAATAAATAAGAGTTCAAAAATGGGAACCCATGATCCCCTCCACAAAAAACTAATAATTTTGCAACTTCAAAACTTGAAATTGACCTGCACTATCCTCATAAACTTTTGCAATTGTAACCGGAGTGTATGAGACGAGCCACCTAGTTAGACTTTGCTAGCCACTTGGTTAGACTTTGCTATGCAAAAGGTCATAATGAATTTGATGCATGCCTTCATTCAATGCATCAGCCTGCAGATTGTTGTCAATCACAAGACTCCTTGCAAATGTCGACGATATTCTAACAGGTACGGCACATGTTTCTTGACGGCTAACAATCCCGTTTATTTCAAACTAGAAAACAAACAAAGTCGCTCGAGTATTTTTGAGGGGCCAGTCAATTGAAAATCAAATCTTCTAGGAAGGCCACATACATTAATCTTCAGATCTTCGATATTGAAAAACATGCATGACAGAGTTATCCTTAGTTTGTTCAATGCACTCCCTTCAAATTAACAATACTAACTAGTTGAAAACAAAAAATCTTGCAGACATAAAACTATCTAGAAGTTGATATACGTTAAACTACTTGAAATTGAAATGTTCCTATACTAGCAGTGATGCTATCCATCTTCTCCTTCAATCACAAGCCACTACATGTCTACATCAGACAATGTTAATATGAAGAAACTTTTGAAATACAAAAATACTTGGTGCATGTCCAATTTCACAAAGAAGAAAAAATACATACCCTGATTCATGTCATTGGTAGATCAATTCTGACCATGGATTCCTGAAAGTAACAGAGCCATATTGACAATCAACAAAACATAAACAAAATTGAGAAAGAAATATTAGCACAAAAGGAAATGAAAACCGCAAAGCCAAGTCTTGATTATGGCTAAATAAGAAACCAAATATCATTCAGTATAATCTGATTCCATTCAAGCATTTTTGCAAGCTTTAGCAAGTCTTGGGGAAGTATTTGAAAAGAAGGAAAACACAATGAGAATCAGAAAACATCTAAAGTTCATACAAACATGAAAGCGACCAAATTGAGAGATTAAGTACAAAATGGGATATAAATAAGGATCTACTTGACTAGTGGAGGCTTGGATATCTTGTTGACACTTGTCTATGGTTATATATCATCAATATTATCTCCCTTGGGTTGCAACTTGAAATGATTATCAACTACAAATTACATGTTACCAAATTCCATCCTTTGTTAAAATGAAGTGAAAAAGCAAACAAACCAACACAAAAAAGTGGAAAAGAAGGATAGAGTTTGCGAATTTCTGACCTTCACATCACAAAGGATGTCAAAAGGGGAAATGATTGAATCTGTCAACCTTGTGGAAATGTTTTTGAGGAATCATATGTCAACTTTGTATAGTCTGAAACAAGAATGATGGATGTCTTATTAACTTGGTGTTACAGAGCTATTTTTAAGACAAATGCATGTAAATGGAAAAGAAGAGTTGTAAAATTCAATATTAACTCCTTTTCTTCTCTTCACGATCATCCAACCAAAAAGAAACACACATGTAAGTTTGTAAAACATTTTCCTGCTCATTGTTGACAGTAAAGGGTCATTTTGATTGACACTGAGGGCAAGAACCAACTTAACTTCTGAGAATTCTAAAAGAATAGCCCCAAGACTTCTCCATATTTGTTACAGTCATACCCTACTTGTTGCAATTGGGGAAACAACTCAGAGCAACGGGTTACAACTGTAAGAAATAATTATGAACTCATCACTATATATCATGAAGGAAATCTGCATTGATTGTTTGCTTTACTTGAAGGTTAAGTAATGGGATTGTGATATGAGTCGAATCTTGTAATCTATTGTGTTATCTGGAGCAATAGATATTTGAGAATCCTATTGCTACTTGTTTTAGGTAAGTAGCATCAGATATGTTTAAGGAATTAAAGGTAGAATATCTATATAGGTTATGTTGAATAGATTCTCTTTATGGGAGGGGTCTATATATGACTCCTATTTAAGAAGCCTCGGTCCCTACTTCCACCGTCACTGAGTATACAGAACCTTGACCCATAGAGAGGAACTCGCTCTTGGTGAAAAGCAGAAGACCTCAGCTATCAACGACTTGATCAACATGAATACTCAAGGTTAGTACTATTCAGTTCACATAAGCATGTTTTGTATCTATAGAGTTTGTGGTTGTGATCCTTGTCTATTTGTATTGATGTTACATTTGGTATCAAAGCTTCTTTCACAGAGCTTTGGGTCAATTTATTACACGCTTGATTGTTGAATGGCTTGCATATTTTTACTCAAGGAAAACACCACCTAGGCCGAGTTTGTTGTATCATGTTTTAAAGCCTTTTGACCTAAATTGGACCAAGCCTGTCTTCAATTTAACAGAAATAAAAAAAAAAATAAAAAAATAAAAAAATTATTGTTTTACGACGAATACACAGCGAGCATGTTTTTCATAACTCGTTTTCTAGGTTTTGGGTTATGCGAGTTCCATGAGCATAAAACTTGGGGTTTTCTTTCATCAAGGTTTTGGAGTCAAATTGATATGTGAATTAGGATTAGAAGGTTTCGGAAAGCGTTTCTGCATATCTATTTCGCTTCCGCTAACTCTCTTATGCAGCGCCTTGGAGATGTCCAGGTTAGTTTTTCGAAATAGCCTCATGTTCAGCATCAAATTCATTGAATTCTATTCTGGGTTGAATGGAATAAGTATGAAGTTCCTATATGTGATGCGAAGATTGTGATTAAAACAATATTGCTATTATGAACATTGATGCATTGCTGCTGTGAATTAGATACAAAATGTTCTCCATAAAGTATTGCTTATAGATATTCACAAGCATCATAAGTTGGCTTTTCAGAATGAAAAGATAAAGAAACCATCTGTATTTGATCGATGGCTGCATGATGGACTTAATGAACATGTTGCACTCAAAAAGTCTTCATTGAGTTCATTGTGTAACATAAGGTTAAACATTGATCAAAGCTTGTACTTTCATGCAATAGAATTGTGTTTGTATCTCTTACAGGAGGCTATAAACTTTACATAATTAAATTTAGGACAAAATGCTGTTTACTCCTTATACTTATAGGGTATTGACGTTTCAGTCCCTGACGTTTCAATTTCACCTGGATAGTTCCTAAACTCTCTAATTTCACACAAAAGGTCCCTGCCGTCAATTTTCCGTCCAAAATTTCGTTTTCTTGCTGACGTGGCACTTTTTTCACATTGAAATTACTATTATACCCTCGCCTTCTCTTTTTTTATTATTTATTTATTTGTTCTCTCTTTTTTTTTGTTTTTTCTTTTCACCTCTTCTTCTTCAGCTCTCTTTCCTCATTCTCTCTCTCTCCCCTCTCCTTCTGCCTCCAAACTCCAAAGAAGAAGCAGCCGCAGCCCAAGAGGCGGAGCTGCAAACCCCAACCACCTTTAACAAAAAAACTCAAACTCAAAGAAACCAACCATGTAATTCGTCAGCGCAGACTTTCCGGCATTGGGAGCCCCAATAATCCCAATCGTCAACGACTTCTGGTTCTCCTCCTTGATCACCTCCTCCTCACCGTCTGATTCCTCCTCATCTCCTTTCTCCAGCGCCACCTCAAGCAGCGCCTTAGCGAGCAGCCTCCGCTTCCTCTCGTCCTCCTCCTCCTTCAAAAACCTCAGCTTTGCTTTGTGGGCTTCATCCCCCGGTACCAATCTGTCGGCTTTGCTTCTATACTTCTCGTCCCAACTCGGGTTTTGGGGTTTGGAATCCGAAGCAGCGGTGGGTAACTCGTAGAGGGTACTGTCGAAGCTGTTTTCGGCGTCGGATTCTGAGGAGGATGGGGTGTGGGTGGGATCAGATTGTTGAGGTCGGGCGGTATAGAAGCGGCGGCGGAGGAGAAGGAAGGTTGGGGATGGAGTGATGTTGGTGGGTTTGGAAGAGAGGAGCCTCAGGGTGGTGGTGAATTGATTTGGTTTGGGTGCTCTGATTTGAGGAAGAAAGGGCTGTGGTGAATTGATTTAGTTTGGGTGCTCCGATTTGAGGAAGGAAAACCGGTGGAACGTGAATTGATTTGGTTTGGGTGTGCTCCGATTTGGTTTAGAGCTGCCATATGGAGAGGGGTGATTGGGAGGGGTAGTGGTGCTTGCCGGTGTGATGGGGATGATGGATGGATGGATGGTGGGATGGCTAGCATTTGCTCGGAGTGGCGGATACGTCGGCGGTGGTGGGACGGCGAGGTTTTGGCTTGCGAGATGGTGGCAGGTTTTGATCTTATTTCTAAAGCCTGAATGGTTGGGGTTTGTAGCTCAGCCTCTTGGGCTGCTGTTGCGGCTGCTTCTTCTTTGGAGGCAGAAGGAGGGGAGAGAGAGAGAATGAGGAAAGAGAGCTGAAGAAGAAGAGGTGAAAAGAAAAAACAAAAAAAGAGAGAACAAATAAATAAATAATAAAAAAAGATAAGGTGAGGGTATAATAGTAATTTCAGTGTGAAAAAAGTGTAACGTCAGCAAGAAAACAAAATTTTGGACGGAAAATTGACGGCAGGGACCTTTTGTGTGAAATTAGAGAGTTTAGGGACTATCCAGGTGAAATTGAAACGTCAGGGATTGAAACGTCGATACCCTATAAGTATAGGGAGTAAACAGCATTTTGTCCTTAAATTTATGAAAGTAGCATATGATAAGACAACTAGAACTTATATAGACTTCTAGATTTTTTCTTTAACCATGCAGGTGATGACTAATCTAGAACAACCATGTTTTACTTGTTTCAGTCGTATGAAAAGGAAACTAAGGAATATATGTCCTATGCTAACATGTTAGGCTGATATTGTTAAAGAGAATTCTCTCTATGGTTTTGAATGCAATATATATGTCTGATAACTTGTGTTTGCATGTTTTTGTTGAATATATATGTTCTGTGTTTATGATGTTCTTTTTATTTTATTTAGGACAATTCTCATAATTGAACACATAATTTTAAGAACAATTTCTTAATCTCAGCAAAACTAAAGATATACTTGCATGGAATTTTCTTTTGCTCCATAGGAATGCTAGTTTTCAGTCCAAACCAGATCCCAATGCTAGGAGGTTCCAACTATAATGACCAGAAAGATCAACTTAGGCTGCATCTAGGAATGCAAAATTTAGATGTGTGTCTGTTGCAAGACAAACCTGCTGAACTCACCCCAACAAGCACGAAAGACGAATATTATAAGTGGGTTAGAGCAAACAGTATGGCCCTCAACATCATAAAACTCTCCATGTCCAAAACTGTCAAGGATAGCATACCAAAGACGGAGTTGGCAAAGGAATACCTCGAAGTTGTAGCCCTGAAATTTAAGGAAAATGAAAAAGTTGAAGCCTCTCAACTTATGCATACTTTCGACACTATGAGGTATAATGGCACTGGGAATGTGAGGGAATACATAATGAGATGTATTTCAACACATAACCTAAAAACTTTGAGTTAAAGTTGGAAGAAGAATTTACTGAATCACAAAACTCCATAATACCACTACCAGTTGATTTCCCCTTGTCCCAAAACCAAACTGAAAACCTTGAAACTGAAGAAGTTGCTGCTGAGCTTGTAAATGCAGAAAATTCCATGCCTCATATTACAGTTCCAGAAACCCCAACACCACAAATTCCAGAACCTCCAGCACCACATATTCCTCCACTGCAAAATGGCGAACCATAACCTAGAAGGTCACATAGAGCAAGAAAACCAACTGATTTTGATGACCTTGAGGAGAGTGTTATTGTTGTTGGGTATGCTTGGTGTTGTCATTGTCGCGTTTGATGTAGCATTGCTTCATTTATACAAAGTAAGCACCATTATCCTCACAAATTCTTGTACGCTCATCTGTGGTAGACTTCAAACCACAATTACTTTGAACATGCATAATTATGGATCCAATCCATATACATTTACAAACCGCTACGTGAAGAGCAATAATATCTACATGGTTCAAAGAAATAGCGATTAGGATCTGTTTTATAGACCTCCAAGATATCGTGATCTTATCCATGGTGAACACATAACCAGTTTTGGGAATGACCTTTATGTGGGTCAGAGAGGTACCAAGCATCAGCAAAACCTTCCAAAACACCAATGTTGTTTTGGGATGGGGATAAAGGACACAGGCCAGTGTTGGCGACGTTCCTGGTGTATGATGGGTCCGAATCCATCATTTCTCTGTAGGGATAGAACAAGCCCATATCAATCGTATATCTCAAGTATCGAAAGATATCTTTTACACCAGTCTAGTGATGTCGCGTTGGCGCAGAGCTATATCTAGCTAACAAGTTCACTACAAATGAAATGTCTGGTCTTGTGCATTGAGCTTAGTACAATAATGCGTTTATCATACTCAAGTAGAGTACTTATGTCTCTGACACATCTTCGTCATTATCCTTTGGACGAAGAAGATCCTTTTTAGGATCAAGACAATAGACTATCATAAGCTTGCTTGAAGCATCCATCAACAAGAGGCTCAAGTTCCAAACTGAGACATAATTGTGTTCTCCCAAGATCTTTCATCTCAAAATCGGATTTCAAGTGTTCAGCGGTTTCCCTTAACTCTTTAAGGGTTTTCAATAAAGATCATGTCACCAACATGAACCGCGACAGAATCTGAAACTTGTCATAGAAACGCGGGGCATATCCCTTCCCAATCAAGTAGTTACCTTAGTGACTGTTTCAACCTCATTGCAAACACTCTGTATGGTCTAGAGCCACTTGACTTAGGTAAATGAAGTTTACAATGAACCTTCATGTATATTCCGTATCTAGATCCCCATACAGATACGTAAAGACCACATTCATAAGCTACATATTCAATTACTTAGAAACTACCAAACTGACAAGGTAGTGGAGTGCAATGACGTCCATTACTGGAGAATATGTCTCCTTGTATTCGATTCCAGGGGGTTTTGTGAGAAGCCTTGTGCCATAAGGCGAGACTACCATCTCCTTTTCTCATCACTCTTTCTAACAAAGACCTATTAGTCAATAGGTTTTATGTTAGGAGGTGTCGTCATCACTGGCTCGAAAAACCTTCCTCATCGTTAGAGAATCCAACTTAACGTGGATCACATCTTTCCATTTAGGCCAAGTTTCTCTACATTGCAACAGAGCGTGGTTCGATATCATCATACTCAACAAACTCGTGCACAAATACATCATCAATCATGATGGAGTTTCTATCCCATGTCACATGTATACTAGTGTAATTTTCAAAGAGCTCTATATTCTTAGGAATAGGTTTTGAAGATGAGGCGTCCTTCAACAAAAACCTTAATCTGGAACATTCACATGAGACGGATTTTGAGTGTTGATGATCAAATGATTGAATTGTGATAAAGTATCCTTCGAACCCTGGGCCTCCCACGCATCCTAGTTGGGGCCATTGCCTGTAATGCCATAGTGCGACTCTCTATGGCATTGGTGCCAAGCCTACCTCCGTGTAGGGTGGCGTTACGTCCTCTCATAAGGACGTCCATCCTTACAGACATATTTGCAGCAGATATGTGTGATCTCGTCACTTTAGTGGGGATCGAAATGAGACATAGTAGGGACAGACCACGACAATTCTTATCGTTCCTGCTGGACATCCGGATTCTTATCTCCCCCTAACGACAGGAAGATTATCTCATCTGTAGACCCCCGTACTTTTTCTTGTTTATTTTAAATTGTCGCATAACGTATGAAACTACGTATTCGTAAGGTACATAAGTATTTGCGCTTAGGTTAAGACTTTTGGGCCATTTTAAAGGATTAAGAAGTTAGAGAAAATCCAATTTGGGTCTAGGAAACTATTTTTAAAGTATCAAGGCTTAGGACAAGCCCGGAAAATTTTCCCGAAAGGATTCGGTGAAATGTCGGAGAAATAAGAATGTTTGAAGTGTATTTTCGGAGTGGACTTGATAGAAATTAAGAGAAAAAGAAAATTGGAGCAGCCCAAACTCATTTGGCCCAAGAGGAGCGGCAACTTAGATATTTCACAATTAAATTAGGGGAGGTATTTAAGCACCTCATTCTCCAAACCCTAGCCACCCAACCTCATTTTCTCACTTCTCTCTCTCTCTCTCTCTCTCTCTCTCTCTCTCTCTCTCTCTCTCTCTCTCTCTCTCTCTCCAGCTCTCCCTCTCTGATTATACTCATTTATATGCGTGTAATTATATCTAAAACACTATAAATAAGTTAATCCTCAAGTCAATTATTATGTAATTAATCTATTTTTATTTATTTTGTAGGAAATAAGCAGAGTCAAAGATATCTGAAGAAAATAATGCAAAATCAGAGTAAATGGTAGAGAAATGAAGAAAAGAAAAAGTTGGATTAATTAATCATTGATTCAATTAATTGATCAAGTCATCAAACCATGATTAATTAATCATGTCAGCCACATCCCATAGCCATATTCACGTTTGTATGTTTAATTAAGTTGTTCAATTAACTTGAGCCAATTAAAGGCTAAAACGTGGCAAACCACTTTCTCTACCTTCTCTCTTATTTTTCCCTGCAACCCAGACTTCATCCTTCAAATCTCTCCCAGCCACGTGTCCCTGACCCCTTTTATGAACCAACATCAGCCACTCATCCAACCTTTTCCCTCCTCTCTCTTGATATGTATATATAGAACCAACCCTATTCCTCTTGAGACCAATAGAGACGGACACAGACACCTCCTGCCGCACTCCCCACCATCACCCTTCTCTCTCTCTTCTTCTCCAACACACCCAAAACCACTTCTCCACGCCATTTCTTCACCTCACCAAGATTTATTTCTCACCTCATCAATATCCACCACCACCTCACCAAGATTTATTTCTCACCTCACCAAGACCCATTTCCCTCCTCATCAAGATTCACCTCACCAAAATTCCATCAAATCCTCATCAATTTCTCAAAGAAATTTCAAGGAACATCAAGATTTGAGATTGGGTAAAAGTGAAAAGCCATAAATCAAGATTTGTCATAATTGCTCCATAGCAATTTGTGACTTGTTCTTGTTACTTTTCACTCTTCTTCACCTTTACCTCTTTAATTAATTGATAAATATTGTTGTTGATTTGTGGATGAGTTGTGAGTAGTCTATTTAGGAAGCTAGGGTTTGAGCCCTAGCATGGATTTAATGTAATAGATATGTTTTGATTTAATGATTTTCAATTTTGTGTTTGGCATATGTTCTATTCTATAATATTTGGCTTAGATGCATGCTTAGGAGCTTGATTAACTCTTGAATGTGTAGATGAGCATGTCTAGAACAAATTAGGGGACCTAATCACTTCTCTAATTTATGGCTAGGACACTTGTTTAGAACATGGTTAGCTACAATACCAATTTCGATTGCCGTATTGGCTAGCTTGGGAACCTTGATTCTAGGACTCTTCGCCTTTTGGTGCAACTAGAGGCCCTAACAAGGCTCTAAATTGTCCCAATTGAGTTTCTACGACCCTTGATCCGGAGTAGGAATACCCTTTAATGAATCTAATGATCCATTAGCCTTGAAAAGCCTTGGCTAGGACACTTGTTTAGAACATGGTTAGCTACATTACCAATTTCAATTGCCGTATTGGCTAGCTTGGGAACCTTGATTCTAGGACTCTTCGCCTTTTGGTGCAACTAGAGGCCCTAACAAGGCTCTAAATTGTCCCAATTGAGTTTCTACGACCCTTGATCCGGAGTAGGAATACCCTTTAATGAATCTAATGATCCATTAGCCTTGAAAAGCCTTGGGTACGGTTCTTAATGCCATTATAAATTGAATAACCATTGTCGGAGCATATTTGTATATTAAATTTGGCTAGGAGGATATCCTAGTGACCTAATTTCCATATCTTGATTAGTTTCTATTATCTTTATTTTTAATTTTAATTATCAATTGTCAATTTTATTTTCTTCGCAATTAAAAAAAATCAAATTTCACAAATCACTTTCATTGTCCATACCATTTGGTTGTGAGCTTCCGCATTTATTTGTGGTTCTCTTGATCCATTTTAGGCTTGGTTGTTCCGAGCCGAGCATGTAAATAGCTTGGTGCTATTTTTCTAGGTTTTGTTTGTTAAATTGTTGGTGACTTAGTAATCGGCATAACCAAGGATTAAAGTTAGCTTTTCAATCCCCGTGGTACGATAATTTCGGGTTCAAATATTTCCCACTTCTTTGATGACCGTGCCCTTATTGCGCTTAAGTTGCATTCAAGCATCCAATTTACTCTCTCTCATCGGTCCCATTCTCTCTTCGGAAGCTACCGAATGTCGCCGCACCGTCGCCAGAACTCCTATCCAAGCCAAAATTTCCAGATTTTCTTCTTTTCATTCCCTCTTTCCATTTCTCCAACCAAAATCATGAAATTTGGCCAGTTAACCCTCCAAAAACCCTAAAACCCGAAGCTAATTTGGGGGTTTTTGTGATTTCTTCTTTCCAAGTTCAAATCAAGGTAATATCCCTCCTAATCTAGCTTCTATTCATTCGATCTATACATCTTTCTTATCAAATTCAAGTTTTTGATTTCCATTTTGATTTTTGGTGCCTGAACTTGATTTCTCCTTAAACCATGAAGCTAGGCTACGGGTTTGGTAAGGATTTGTGGTAAGGGTCTACCCATGCAACAATGTTTCCAATTTTTGGTGGTGATATTGATGTTGGACGGATTTTGTAGGTGAAGAAGGCCAATAAGGAGGAATAAGCCGTGAGTTTTGAAGAAGAAAAGGTAAGGAATGGGTTTTGGATAAACCCTAGAATTTTTGGAATTTGTTGTGTGATTTTAATTTTTGTTGAATTATTTTGTTCGTGAAAAATTGTGAAAAATAGATATTTGTGGAGGGTTTAATTAGTAGAATTTTATTAGCCTAGTTTTCTAAGTGTTGGAAATTTGGTGTTGAAGGTTTTGGTGATTGTTGTTGTGCAATTTTGGCCAAAAGAAAAAGAAAAGGAAGAAGAAAGGAAGGAAATGTGTTTATTTTGGAGGAAATAAATAAATAAATAAAGAAAAGGAGTAAAAGTTGAGTTAAATGAGTTTTTTCATGGTAAAGTGGTGAAAAGTGAAGAAGGTGAAAGTAAAGGTAAATTCAGTAAAAATGAGGTAAAAAGGTAAAAGTGAAATAAGGAGTTGAAAATTACGGTAAAAGTAAAAAGGTGAAAAATGATGAGTAAATGGATAAAAGTAAAAGTAAAACTTTATTTATAATTATTTACTTATTTATTTTTAATAAATAAGAAATAACGGTAAATAAATTGATATTTGGTCAAAAGTCAGAAGTCAAAGTCAAAGGTAAAAATTCAACTCTGAGAGTTGAATAAGGTTGACCGACCTCGTAAAACTAGAGGATCGACTCGACTTTGGTCGCTCAGGTTCGCGATAGTTTAGCGGAGCGATAAAGACGTTTTTTCTTTTTAAGAAAGAAGTTAGTTTCCCAATGTAATGCCCCAGAAATTATTTATTATTTTCCGAGAATTTTTTGAAATCTAATTTATGGTTATTGCACGGTTTCGTGACTCGTGGAAGGAGCGGAAGTGTTTCGGACGAATTTTTATTTGAAAATCATGGTTTTAGGGGTGGGGGGGGTTCAAGGTTGACTTTTGATACATTAAGATTATCTAAAAACTTCATTCACAAAAGTTGTAGAGCGCGTCGATACGAGTTATTGGACATGTGGAACGCGAAAATCGGAGTTCGTATGAGAAAGTTATGAGCATTTGAAGTTTTGGAAAAGTTCGATAAATAGAAGTTTCCAAAAATGGAAACTTACTATTTTCATTTTCACATTTCCATTTTCAGAAACTCTGAAATCCTTCGTTCTCTCTCCTGTTTTTAGACTAATCCGACCCAGATCCGAACGATCTGACCCGGCTTTTCGGGCAAGCTCCGGCCGTCTCCGGCCGTGAAACTTGGCCAGTTTGTTCACCTCCTTGTTCCGCTCCTCCCTATGGTGGCCTCTAACTGCGATTCTCCTCCATGACAGCGCTGTAACGAGGCACAAATTGAGGTTTTCGGACCCGACCAGGAATCCGAGCTCTGGCGACGTCATGGCTTCAAGTTTTCTTGGTTGAGTTTGTAGGAGCCTCCTTGATCAATCTGCAGTGTTTGTTTGGATCGATTCATGTCGGAATCAGATCAACTCAAGGTGAACAGTTCACGACGGCGATCTAGGATGTGTTGGCTTGAACCCCAGTTATTAAAGTTGATCTATTTGGTGTTCTTGACATTTTGGACGGTTGGATTAATCTAGTTTTGAGTTTTGGCCAGTGGTGGTTGTGGTGGTTGCACCACTGACTATTGTGGAGTTCTGGCAGCCTTCCGGCCATATAATGGATAGTTTCTGGTTTTATATATCATCTACTCGTCGATACGAGCGTTTCGATATATAATACGTAATTTTTGGAGATCGCATGAATATGTTGTGATTTTTACGGTTTCGGACCGTTCGATGATTCGATCCGTGAGGATTTGAGCGTCCGATTGACTTGTGATTTTGACATATTGATCGTAGAAGTATTCCGGAGACATTGGGTGGTCTCGGATGTGGTTTCGCCTCGATTGGCATCACTTTGGGGATTTGAGTTCAAAACAAAAGTTTCGGACTTAAATCGTTTGTGAATTGTTACTAAGTCAAGACCTTATGTGTTTAGGTACTGGACAGGCTTGTGTTGAGTGGATTACGGCGATTTGTGCTTGTCTTGCTTAGTGTGTGAACACGCATCGGGATTCAGAGGTGAGTAAATCTCACGATATTTGTTATGAGCATAATTACCATATTATCTCGGAGTTATTAGGTTAACTATGACTATAATTGGTAATAGTGGCATTCCTAAGTGGATGACTACGTGTGTGTGTGTGTATGTGTGTGAAATATATATATATATATATATATATATATATATATATATATATATATATGTATATGTATTGGTGGCTTCGTTGTGATGTGAACAATAATTGAAATGAGTTCATTATTGCTCGAGAATGGTGAAATTGTGTATTGAGTTGTCATTGTAGAATTTCATGTGTTGAGATACCATAAGTCTAGTATGACCTTCTTAAGGGAGATCTAAGATATGGTAGCTTATGTAGGAATATCTGTGTGATGAATCGATAACATCAGTATGATGAATCTTTGTGATGATTGTCATGTAAAGCTTGTGTAGGAATATCTGTGTGATGAATCGATGACATCAGTATGATGAATCTTTATGATGATTGTCATGTAAATCTTGTGTAGGAATATCTGTGTAATGAAACGATTACATCAATTAATCTTTGTGATGATTGCTATCTGTGTGATGATCGGTGAAATCTGTGTGATGAGTTGAATGATTGATATCTGTGTGATGACCGGTGAAATTTGTGTGATGAGTTGGACGATTACTATCTGTGTGACGACCGGTGATATCTGTGTGATGCTCTGTTGGATGATTACTATCTGTGTGATGACCGGTGAAATCTGTGTGTTGAGTTGGACGATTGCTATCTGTATGATGACCGGTGATATCTGTGTGATGATCAGTTGGATGATTGCTATCTGTGTGATGATCAATGTGATGACTGCTCGGTAGCAGAGTTGAATTGTTATTAAGTTAACAAAGATCGAGAGGACTACCGTGATGGTCAGAGCTACCTACAGATGTCAGAGTGTGGGGTTATGATGATTGCTATGACTTGAATTGCTTGTCTTAATATCACCTCCTGAACTAAAACTGTATACAGGGGTTACTATGAATTGTTTTTCTTGGTTTGAATTGTGATTGCCTTGTTTTCTTCTTGATTTCATTGATTGATCTTAAAAGCTATAGTGGTGATGATTGTGCTCTGTGTGAGGATAGGAAGGTGATTCATTGTTTTCACCTTTGATGTCATGTTGATGACAAAGGCTTCCGGTGGGAAGAAAATAAGTGTGATCTTTGTGACTCGCCGTTGTGCGTCAAAGGATTTCCAAACATTACTTGAGGAGGTTTTGTTTAACTGGAATTTGTGTAATTGGATGATAGGTTGAGAATCTGAGCATGTGGTTTTAGTCACGAGTTGACCTACGTAAGCATGAGATGGAAGATTATGAAATAGATGGTTGTAGTTGTGAGTTATGTGCTTATCATGGTTAGGTTGAGGTGACTTAAGAATGTGTTTCTGTTTTGTGATTTTTGAGTTTACTCATACGGGCTTGCAAAAGCTTACCGGGTTTATTGTGTGGCAACCCGGTGCACCATTCAAACGTTGTAGGGGTTAATCCTGCACGTCAGGGTAATCGTGGCTAAACCTGAGGTGGCGTGCTGGCAGCATTACGGTAGGAAGCCAATTTTGTGACTTTACCGTTATAAAGACTTCCGCTTGTAGTGAGCTATGAGAAGCATTTACATTTTATTTTCTTGTTGGCAATTTAATTTGTAAGCTTCTGATATATATAACTCTGTGGAGCGAGTGTATATTAACCTTGTGGGTTCAGGGCATCAATATGTATTTGGTTTAAAAGGGAAAAAGTTTCCAGGTATTTTGTATTGATGGCTAAACGATCAAGCATATATAAGAATGGGATTGTATATCGATTTTTATTTGTGTTAAAAATTAGGGGCGTGACACCCAAATTGGTAAAGGTTAAAAGAAATATAATAAATAGCCTCGTTGAAATAAAAGGATTTAGTATACGCGATTACTTAGAGTTGATCATGATATTTACCTGGATAATTACTTACAAACTAAGTAATGGTTCAGGAAACACGATCGTTAAGGAAGTTTAAGTGGATAGCATCAGAGTGTGGAATACGCTGGCTTTTCTAGGTAGGGTGAGCTGTCCCTTCCTTGCTAGAGGTTTTTCAATATATGTGGAATGCTCTAGTATAATAGTATGTTGCCTACAAGTACGTTTTTGGTTGTTCATTAGTCGATGCCTCGTGATACGTTTGTTTTCATAACTGATAATTGCTTATTGTGAAAACCGAGGCTAGACTTGCATATTGAGATACTATACCCAGTGTATGTTTGTACTTGTGACCTGAAAGTGAATGGGACCTAGACGCATTGATTCGTAGGGATTCCATGGTGTCAATAACCGTGAACCTCCGGAGGGATTGTGCTCCTATGTTTGTCGAGGAAGAGTGAGTACCGACAGTGAACTAGTCATAGGGCCAGGAAATGGACACTTTCGCGACTTGAAGTCAAAAGGACTACAGAGTAGTTGGTCGGTTCTCGAAGGATGACGAACCGAGCCGATCATCGATTGTTTTAGATTAGCCGGCAGGTAGGTATCTCGGAGCTCCAAATTGTGTGAAGATGCTGTATATGATTTCCCGAAAAAGAACAAAGATGATTGTTTTGTTTGCATTTGTTTTACTCGATTTTACAAATGCGCGCAATCTATATTCTAGTAGCTATGTTTTACCTATTAGTTTTCAAACCTATAACTAAGGTTGGGTCGGTCCCTATTGGGCTAGAGAGGACGAAATGCTCACCCCTACATTTCAAGTTACAACGAGGTCATTCCGGAAGATTTGGATTAGAAGTGGATCGTTGGCTAAGTTCGTGTATTGCTGTCCCTGTTGCCTAAAGTTCTTCCCTTTTGGTACTCTACTGATTTACTCCCTTTTCTTCAATGTTGAACTCTGTGAGGTCCACCTACCTGGGAGCGCGCCTCACCCTTTGTTTTATTGTTGTTGTTGAACTCTTCTCACTTCGGTTATGTTGTAAGCCCTAAGGCGTCACAGTGCACTTGCCCACTTTATTTTGAAGCATTTCCAGACTTGTTAATTTGAATATTGGGTTGTTGATTGAAAGTCCTTTCTTAAAAGTTTTTCTTGGTCTCCTATTTTCTAAAATTTGCGTTTTCAAAAGGCCTTGTAGTATTAAGTTAGTAGGTCTACGGTACGTCTACGGCGTATCTAGCCCCTATTGGCTTAATATTACGGCACTGTGGTATTCCCCTTTGGGTTGCCACATCATCAAAGTGACAATCTGCATGACATGTGGTAAAGAGATTTACCTAGCAAGGGTATTAAGTGGCGGATGATTATTGGAGTGTCAAATCCAACGTATGTGTCCATTCGTCTGTGAGGACCCATCTTAGTGTACTGTGGCGGCGCAATAGGCACATAAATGGCACACTCAAATATGCGTAAGTACGAGATACTTGTACCGAGTCACTAGATGTAACGCAGAGATAGATTGAGTGGCGGTGGGTCGTAGACAAATTAGCATAGTTGCATGCGATATTGCATCACCCCAAGCGGATATAAAGAGATTGGTGTGCATTACTAATATTCGGGCTATGATAGTAGTCATTTCTGTGAGACCAGTTGGGTATGTACATGAGAATATGATATCCAACACTAGTTCCAGTGCAATAACCATCAAAAGTCTTTGATGTAAACTCTCTAACATTGTCAAGTCTAATTGACTGAATGGGATGATATGGGGAGTGAGCCTAGCGCCATATGATCTATACTAGGAGTGTAGTATAAGCAACATTACAAGTGGATAATGGCACAACACATGACCAGCTTGTTTGCATGTCAACCAACATCATGAGATATTTAAACGTTTACAAGTTTGTTGAATCAGTCCACAGAATCCTCTCGAATTCTATGTAAGAATGGGATGAGTATTTTTGTATCATTTGCATAGGATAATCTCAGTCCTAATTTTCTTAAGGAACATGCTTTGCAGAATAAGCGAGAGGCCTTAGAAGCAACCAATGAGGATTTTGGTTGGGCCTGAGCGTCTAGAACGCTATTGGAAGCAAAGTTGGTGATTGCAGTATCACTTGGAGTGCCATCACCATAGTGGACATCATCCATGTTGTCATGGATATAGACTACACCAGCCCTCGGCTGGCAGTGGACGACAGCAGTGCCAGAGGCAACGGTGGCGGTCACACTTAGTCCAAGACTCAACCATTGATTCTCGCTTTGTTTTGCTCAAAAGAATAGATGTCCATGTGAAGTCTTTAGTATATATAAGGATCATCATATCACGACTAGGATGACCTATCCTATCTTGACAAAGCCAGTATATGTCTAAATTTAAGAGATCTTCTCTCATAACGTTATTGAATTTAATAACTCGGATAGTGGTGACATAAAAACCACTAGAGAGACGCATAAGTTTCTCTAAGATGCACCTTTTTTGTAATCATTAGAGGTAGTGCAAAGGAACTCTTTTATGTTCTCTATATGCATTTCTGCATAGGATCCGTTGACTCGAATAGCTCAATAGGGTTTGATTTGCCCTAGGAGCGTGGAGAGTTTCTGTGACAGTAATCAAAGTGCCATTTGGCAAGAGGAATTTGGGTCATTCCATGTCCTTGAACTAATCCTGATGGCCCAGCCATCATAGTCAGAAAGTAATATGCTCAGAATTAAAATGGAGTCATAACGAAAGAACTCGGAATTTTATTCATAAGCCAAAGGTGTACATCATTGTTTCTTTGACGAAAGGAAAATCTGATCCGAATACTAGCTAATGCAAAACAAATGTAGTCGTTTTACTTCTTTCGGTAACTCCAAAATAAATATGACCAAGTGAGTAGAGAGATGTCGGTGGAGCAAAACTCGCTTGCTCGCTTAAGTACCACTTATCTCAAAATATTCTTAGACATCATACTCACTTTAGATGAGCCTAGTTGAAGAAAAACTAAACCAAAGGCATTTAGTACAAAATATATGGCAATTGACTATTACATATCTGGGAAAAATAAAGACTTAATTAGAATCGCCAATCTCTTGATCTTGGCCTGATTTGAAGTCTTCAACCCTTAGTTTGAGATCACCTTCTTGATTTTCTTGTTCCACATAGTGAACTTCTCTTGCTTTACAATATGCTTTGTAGCCGGTGACAATATCTTCACAAGCTCTACAAATGTGTGCCCAATGACCGGATGCTCCACATCGAGAACATACATCTCTGTACTCAGACTCCTTTGATTGAGGCCCTTTGAAAGCTTCATTAGGATGGCCCTTAGAGTTGGTGGTGCCACCAACATGGCTAGAGGCGTTGCCTCCCTCTCTCTTTCCACGTTGACCTCTTTGGTTCCGTGTCCGCCTATTTTGGCAGTTACCTTCCCAAGTACAGCGATTATATGGGCCAGAACGTCTAGAAGTATCACTAGGATTAGGGTTTCGCTCTTAGTGCCCTCCCTTTAGGGTGCGACTATAATTGGACTCTAGAATAAGCTCTGTTTCGATGAGGTCATGAAACCTTGTGATCCGTCCTGCAGTAACATCGACTCTATAGTTCTTAGCAACTATCAAAGCAGAGACAGGGAAGTTAGAGAGAGTCCTCTCAATCAGCATCACATCTATGATCACTTTTCCACATTATTAAATTAGGATTCAATGTGAAGTGCTTCCAAGTTGTAGTCAAAAACTATCTTGAAGTCACAGAAGCGGAGATTATGCCATCTCACTTCTAGGTCAGGAAGTAGGGAGTCATGGACGTTGCCAAAGCGTTCTTCAAGTGAGACCCATAGCCTTTTGGGGTCTTCTTCATTTAGACACTCGTACTGGAGCTAATCATTCATATGACAAGCCATTGGGATGACGGCTTTCGCCTTATTTGTCTCCAAGGCTACTCTATTTGCTTCCGAAGCTTGAGCTTGCTCAATAGTTAGCACATCCTGGCTAGGCTCAAGAATCATATCCAGGATTCTTTGGACCTTGAGATGCTAGTGGACATCACGAACCCACTTGTGATATCCAGAGCCAGTTGTTCTCAATGAGCAAAGTCCAGTTTGTTCAGGTTACTTATCCTGAAAGAGAACAAAAAAAGGGTTATTTTAGGAGCGAAAAAGCTACAGCGAAAACAAATGAAATTTCTGAGCGTAGTCGCTCCCAAGAAATTCGATTCCAAGAAGTATTGGATTAGATCGAAACAATGACGTATGTGGCCGATCATATATTCTCAACAAACTGTAACTTTGGATGTTTCAACAAGCTCCAAGCTTGGAGATAGCACGAACTCCCACAGTTCGGCTTAGGTCTCCTCATGAAAGAAGAAAGGGGGGGGTAGAATAAGGGAAGTTGCAAGTCCCTGAGAAAAGAAAAGAATTAAAAATACCTTGTTTTGAAGTCGCCGGAAAATTGACCGGAAAAAGGTCGTCTGAGGTTGCCGGTGGCCGAAGGTGGGTGTTCGACAAGGGGTCGATGAAGGGTCAGCGAAGCTGCGTAAGGCCTACTGAGTGCGGGTGCGGTGCTGTGTAGGGCTGTGCATGCACATGCGTATGAAAGGCTGCTGCGCGAGGCTGCTGAGGCAAGGTTAGCAACTGCACTGGTAAGGCTAACAGGCTGCCCTGGCGTGCATCTTGTGTTGCAGGGCTGCGCGGGGGCGCTGTCAAGGCTAACCTTCAACGCTAGTGAGGCTAACATGATGGTGTTGTCATGGGAGGGCTGTGGCGGAGCGAGGCGAGGCTAACCACAGTGCAGAGAGGCCAGGGGCAAGCAGAGGCAGGAGGAGTGCGCAAGCGAGACTAACTGGCGAGGTTAACCAGACCGGTTCAGGTTTTTTGATGGTCTATTTGGGGCTTTTCCTGCCAGTTCTGGTGGTTCCGCTGTCAGTTCTGGGCTCCTGGGATCAGGGGCTACAAGGTGTCAGCAAAGATAGCTAGGGTTTGAAGGTTACGATTTTAGGGTTTCTTGCTGATAACGTGTTTTAGGAAAACTGAGATTGAGAGAGAATTTAATTGTACTTTCATTGATAATAAGGGTCTCTTTATATAGAGGACTACAAGTAAAAAATTTGCGTCTTGCAAGGTAAATGGATCATACAATGATTGGAATATCTCTATAATTATCGATAAGACTAATCCTATGAAAATACTTGGATGAAACGTTTTTCTGGGTTTCGGGGATTAATAGACACGTTGCAATCCTTACTGGGCAGAAATCAAAAAATTCACACGGAAAGCACAATTTTGGTTACGTAGTGAAAACTTCAATTTTGAGATTAAAAACACTGCGGGGCTCTTATTCTTGAAAACCCAAATAAAATCAATCAACTTATTGATGAAGGATATGGTTCTTTACAAACACATATAGCTCTCTATGCGGCTACAATCTCTAGACTCACTAGATAGGTGTTTGTCTTGAATCTTGACCTTCTTCTTTACTTGAACGATCTGCAAATAGCGTTCCATTTGCACCACCAATATAATTCTCTACTGATCTTGAGAGAATCAATGCATGTATATGAATGAACAATGAAACACTTAGACACGGAACAAGTGTTTCATGGACTCCTGTGGAATTCTTTCTAAGCAAGCAAGACACATAATAATTCTTGTATCAAAATCCCTACACAATCAACGCTGCTTTTCTGAATATATTGAGGAGAAAATAAATTCTCAACAATTAAGACTTAACCCCAATTGGATTCCTACTAGGAAATATCTTTTAATAAATGATATCCAATTAAAATATAAAAAAATCCTAAATCACTTAGGACTTCAAAAGCATGATTTTATTAGTTGGAAAATATCTTTGTAAAATAAAATCTAAAAACCAAAAGATACTTTCCAAAAATGGACTCCCAAAAACGTAGGGTTGACTAGGACTGACTAGGGGATTGCAACACATGTTGCAATCCCGTGCTTATGCATGAGATGCAATTACCAGAAATTCTCCGAGATCAATTTTGATGAACTTTGTAGGCTTCTTCAGTGTTTTGTATAGGCATGCCAATACATCAACTGTAAACCTTGTACTTACATCCTATTACAACTCAGACAAGTAATCAGAATTTGGGCTAGACGCACAAACTAGGTGTCACATCCTAATTTAGAAACACATGATCCCATTAGGATCAATCAAGAATTTGAAGATTTATAGTTGCAACAGACTTCCATATATATTGTCATCGTGTGTAATGTTTTGAAAGTTGCTAGAGAAGTTGAAGTATATTTGGATGATGACGTCTTTGAAGCGGTTCAGACCGAAGAGCAATAATTGGTGTTTCACAATAATGATTATTATGAAGAAAACTATGCACAAGTAACATCGATCAATGACGATTTCACAACTCTAACATAAAGGTATGAGATTGGCAATGTAAAGGGTAGCGTGATCTGTCAACTTTTTCAATTAGCCAAATCCCAAATTGATCGAGAAAGGAAGCCAACCTTGCCAAAATAAGTAAGATATGCATGAAAGGAGACTCTGGATGTGCTCCTGACCTCCTGCATGCACCAGATTATTATGATGATTAACAAATCCAGAGCTTATTAGTGTTTACACAGGTTGTTCTTATTTTACCATGACCTAACTCAAGCAGATAAAAAAAATATGCACATGGTCGCAGTTTGGGTAAAAAAGAAATCACAAATTCACCATTCACCCATATAAACATGAGAAACAAGTAAAACTCATACTATACATATATACAAACAATGCTTTATTAATTCTAACTTATTGTGAGAAGCAACTAAATAGAACAATCCCTCACATAGATCTAGTGGAAAAAAAAAAAAAAAACCCTAGCGAAACCTCTCTCTCCCTCTAGAACGCTGTTGGCTGCGTAGGTACCTGTCCGGCTGCTCTCCGGCGTTGGCGACAGCCTCTGGCCTAGCCAGCGCACGTTTGGGTGTGGCTGGACGGGTAGTTTAGTTTCGGAGGCGGGCTTCAGGCTCAGAGGATGAGATCGGTGGGTGTTTCTACCTCCTCTCTCCCGGTTGAAGATAGTGGATGCGTCGCGGCGGTGGGATGGGATTTGAGCGGGCATGCGACCTCGCCGGGGCCGAGCGATGTCTGGTGGTGGTTGGCGGTCGGCGGGCTGGGTTATGGTTTTACTATTATTGGTTGGTTGGCTGTCGATGGTGATCAGATGTTGGTTTGGATCTTCAGGCAGAAGCAGTTTGGTGTGGGATCGGGATCGCGGTCACTTGTCGTTGGTCGGGCGGCGATGGTGTCGTGTTGATTGATCCGATGCCACTAGTTGGGAGGCGGGGGTGGAGGCGCGGCGAGGTGATCTACGGCTTGGGCCGGGAGGGCTGAGTAAGGCCCACCTTCTAGTTTTGACCAGAGGTTTGGGCACTGGTTGTGGGCCTTTTTGGGCTGAAGTTTGGGTTGGGGTTCCTCTTTGGGCCAGGCCTTGTGGTTTTCTTTTTTGGGTCCTTGACCCAAAGCCCCAAAATCAGCTAAAATTGTCCCACTTACCCCAGCAACAAATTTTAATTCCCATTAACCCAATTTGAAGCAAAATGACAATTTTAGCCTTGGCCTAATTAAAAATGACATTTTATCACACTCATCTCTCTCTTCCCCACCTCCTCCCCGGCACAATTCTCTCTCTCTCTCTCCCCCCCCTCCCCCCCCCCGATGCGGCGTCGAACTCCGGCATCACGCTTGAAGCTCCGGTCGGAGCTACCTAAAGACGACCAAGAAGCTCCGGCTTGCCTGAATCAGTTCCGGCTTGCCTAAATCACAGACGAAAAGCGCCGGCTTGCCTGAAGACGACGAAGAAGCTCCGGTCGGAGCTGACTCGCCGGTGGCGAACTCGGATCTCGATTTGAACGTCATCGTTTCTCTCCACCCTATCTCCAGCACGACTCCTCTCTCTCTCTTGCAGATTCCGACAATCCGGTCTCCTCGCAACAGCAACTGAGGGTTTCGATATGATATTCAGACATCTGTGTGCTCAACTGAGAGTCTGCAACCGGGAAAAACCGGCGAAGAAAGGTGCAGCGGTGGGTGGCCAAATCAGTTTTTTTTTTTTTTTTTTTTTTTTTTTTTTTTTTTTTTCCGGGTCTAATTTCAGTTTCGGGAGAAAGAACAAGAAGAAGGCAAATTGGACTGTAGGTGGGAAAGGTCGGCGAATAAGGTTCTGGAAGTCACTGGACGAACAGAAACAAAGAACAAATAGAGGTGCGAAAGGTCTTCGTGTAGGAAGAAAGAAGAAGATTGGATATCAGAGGGTGGAAAATAGACTAGATATGAAGGCGTAAAGGGCAAATCAAATCAAATCAAAATGGTGCTACTTCAGTTTTGCAACAGAAGGCCTGAAAGGAAAGAAAACAGGAAAAATAGACGTATATTGCTCCCCAATAGACGTCTATTGGGGGGCAATATACGTCTATTGGGGAGCAATAGACATTTGAATTGATGTAATCTACTCGTTTTTTTGCTTAATCAAAATTTTATTTATCTAATTTTACAAAGATTAGTTCTTATTCTGGCTATCGAAAGTTCTATTGGGGGGCAATAGACGGCTATTGGGGGGCAATAGACGTTTTGAATTGATGTAATCTCCTTGTTTTTTTTCTGTAATCAAAGTTTTATTTGTCTAAATTTAGGGAGATTAGTTCCCATTCTGGCAATTGAAAGTCCTATTGGGAGGCAATAGGCTTCTATTGGGGGGCAATAGACGTATATTGGGGGGCAATAGAGGTCTATTGCCCATCCATTAGGGGCAAAAAAATTTTCCGGTGAGATTTTCAGCAAATTCCGGTAGGCGGCAGCCGGTGACCGGATTCCTGCGAAAGTTGACCGGATTCCGGCGAAAGTTGACCGGATTCCGGCGGCCGGTGACCGGGCTCCGGCGAAGTCTCCTATGGTTTCTCTCTCTTCCATTTTCTCTATCTCTCTCTCTAAGTAACAAAGGGGTGAGGGGTAAAATGGTATTAAAAAAAAAATTAAAAACAAAAAAAAAAAATTAATGGGGTATTAGGGAAGACTCCCTTAGAGTGTATTGGGTAAGAGAGAATTAAAAAAACTTAATGGGGTAAGTGGGAAAAAAAACCCCTAGAAATGGGGTAAATGGACAAAACCCCTTCTTTTTTTCTAGTTTAGTTTATTTTTGGGAACCCTAGGTTAAAATTACTCTCTATTTTGTTAGGGAACTACGCACTTTCGTGCCTCTGGCAAATCCTCTAGAGTAGTAACAACGGAGGATTCTCGAGATAAGGGCAAAAGGAAGCTTTTGGTTCCCGGGTCTCCTTGCCTAGCTACTACTTGAAATTAAGTTCTTTTCTATTTACTTCTTAGTTCTCTCTAGTTGTACACCAATTAAGGTCTCTAGGCGACTAAGTTTACTTTTCAAAGAGAGGCTTGTAGTGAGGATTTGATCTCTTGTATGTAGGCTCACAAAGTGAGCGCATGTGTTTAGCAGTGAAGGTCACCTGTCCTTTGTCTGGTAGCTTAGACCATTTATGATTTTGGTGTAAGACAGTATTGGATGTACGAGCCTTCTGGCCATGGATATTTGAATGAAGTTATCTCCTTTTCTCAAAAAAAAAATAAAAAATTCTAACTTATTGTGAGAGAAAATTAAAGAAGCAAATCATATTAGCATATTAGACTGCATAGAAGAAAAAAATTGGGGAAACAGAAGGCTGGGGACTCCTAGCTAAAGTGAGTGGTCTATAATCAATCATATATATTTCTGTAATACGGGAAGAGAGAAGCCAAGTAACCCCTTGGGAAAAGCTCTTGAGTTCTCTTGTAATGTAGACATTCGTATTGTCACTAGGAATGGGGGGAGCAGTCATTCTCGGGTAAACTTAACCTTATTTTTAGAATTTGCGGATACCGTCACTTTAAATTAAGACTACATATCTTATAGGTCACACACTCACACTCTTAATATATGATTCCTTTAAAACTTTAGTCAAATCAGAAACTATTTAGCAATTTGATTACCATTTCAGTTTTATGCGACACTATGTATTTGTCTGTAATATTTCACCATTTTGATATACCAAATGGTTACCAACGTGGATGAAATTTTGCAGAATTACTTATAAAGTCGACATCTATTGTGTGATTATCGATTGAGAAAATCCACACTTCTTGATGTAGGGAGTGTATGTTTAAATGTTACAAAAGTTCTTTCTCTCCCTAGTGAGATGTTCTTGAGATTTAGGGTTGCCTGAAGTTCTTTAATGCAATGACATGCTTGCAAGAGTAGCAAGTTTAGTAACCTCGTCTCTCAAATTGAACTAAGGAGATCTATGTCATTTAGACTAAATGATCTAATTTTTCTTTTTTTGAAAGAAAAAAAAAATTCATTCAGGAAGGCACGAATGGGCTCATTTGACATCGAAAGACTAAAGTTGAAATGCTGGTAACCATTTGTGCTTTAGAAAACCCAAATTGAATGTGGGCCGGGCTATAACATCAATGCTTGGAGTCCTTAACCTAGGAGTATTCGCTTTGAGAGCATTTCCTTTCGACCTTCTCTGTCTCTGTATCAGCCGCTGCAGTCTCTTCAGTCATCGTTTCTCATTGAAGCTCTGCTCTCTTTTATCTACTCTAACACGGTAAACTTATCTTCTAACTCTCTCTCTCTCTCGCTCTACACTTTTCAGTGAATTCTTTACTGTGCTGCTAGCACCCATATGAGCTTCAGATACTCACAAACTTAATGCCATGTACCCCTTTTCAATCTTAGTTTCTATACTTTTGGTTGACATTTTTTCATTTTCATATTCATTTCTTGGATTTCATGATGTTGTAATGCTCATCAGGGATTTTTTTTTTTTTTTTTTTTTTTTTTTTGTTCTTGCTGTTTGAATGTAAGTGTAAAAGTTCAGGGTTTTATGCAAAACACTATGAAAAACTAAGACTCAAATAAGAATACCATCATTACCATGGCCATGCTCAATCTTTTTAATTGTTTTCCCAAGTATTTTATGTACCCAGTTATTATTATTATTATTATTTTTGCCAAGGAAAAAAGCAAGTTATTTTGTCAAATTACATATAAACTTTACTTGAGATCATTGTCATTGGAAATTAATTAGAAGATAACTGTTAGCGATCATCAAAAACTGTTCACATAAACAAATGGTGGTGTTAGTAGTTTGCCAGATTAAAAAGTTTTGGACTTGGGAGTACGAGCAAATTGTTTTTATATAAAATTTATGTTGAGTTCTCTATTTGGGCAGAGATGAAGGTTGTTGCTGCATATCTTCTGGCTGTTTTGGGAGGGAACACCAGCCCCTCAGCTGATGATGTGAAGAATATTCTTAGCTCAGGTAACTTCTATTAGAAGAATCCTTTTAGACATTCTTTATAATTATCTTTTCTTTTCTTTTATTATTTTTTTTTTTTTTTGCAATTGTAGATTGCTAATTATTTTCGTTGTTTATAATAAGTATAGAATATTTTGTTTTCTTTAACTATGCTATGTCATTTTTCAATCATACTTTCAACTGTGTTCTCAAAAGAAAGATAAATTTAACTTTGTTATATTAAATTGGTGTTTACTTTCTTAATTGATTTAGATGTGGGGGCTTCTGTCCTCAGGGCTGAGCACCTTAGAGTTTGAATCTTGATTTTCCCCTTTGAATAATAAGTTTCATCTTTATTGAATATTTGCAAATGATTTTGGAAGTATTTGCTTAAAATTTAATGCGTAGTTCTTGCCTTTTGTGCATAGTAACTTGATTCTAGGCTGGAACATTGGCAATGTCCTCTTTCCAGATTATAGAGGAAAAGAATGGCTTGAATGTGGTTTTCCATGGGATTGTTTGTTGGAGCACCAAAGTGTTAGTGGTTGCTGAAACATTTTTGCAATTGCATGTGGTTAAAAAAACATTTTCTGTTTACAGTTGGAGCTGAAGCTGATGGTGATAGGATTGAGTTGCTATTGTCCCAAGTAAAGGGCAAAGATATTACTGAGCTAATTGCGTCTGGAAGGGAGAAGTTGGCATCTGTTCCCTCTGGGGGTGGTGCAGTTGCCGTTGCTGCACCTGCAGCTGGTGGTGGTGGTGGAGCAGCTCCTGCTGCTGCTGAGCAGAAAAAGGAGGAGAAGGTAGAAGAGAAGGAAGAGTCTGATGATGTAAGTATTTCTGTTCTTTTTCAAATATAGCTGGAGTTTGTACCTTGATTCTCAATTGGTTTTGAATGTTTATAATTTGTTGACTGGTTATATTATCTTGCTGCAGGATATGGGTTTCAGCCTTTTCGACTAAGATATTCTCTTTTATGGTGTTTTGCTTTTATCAAGACTTAAGACAACTCCATTACGATTTTAGATCAATCAAATGTTACTAAGTTTTCAGTTTGTAGTTGGATATGGCTCTAGATCTCTATAATTTTTTATTTTTGTTTACATATTAAGGTTGATTTTTGAATTTCATCTTTTGGTGTCATCACTTATGAGTGCTTGCTATTGGTCGGTGTAACTGTGTATGATGATTAACGTTTGCCTGCACTGCCTCCCATGGGCAATGTTTGCCGTCTGTTTTTTTTTTTTTTTTTTGAATTGGGGGAGGTTAGCGTTAGAAAGTTAGCAACACACACACCCTTCAGGGGGTATCCCAACAAAGCTGGACTAAGCCCTTCCGAACGCCATGGGGCATTAAGCACCCATTAGCTGGCCACCAAGGCCTCATGGGGATTCGAAAGCCATATCTGGGGATTCCAGACTGAGACCTTCTACCACCCCACAAAGCTGGACTAAGCCCTTCAGGGGGTATCCCAACAAAGTTGGACTAAGCCCTTCCGAACGCCATGGGGCATTAAGCACCCATTAGCTGGCCACCAAGGCCTCATGGGGATTTGAAAGCCATATCTGGGGGTTCCAGACTGAGACCTTCTACCACCCTACTATCCCTACTATATGATTGAAGCTTTGAGATGCATACCATTTGTCCCCACGTGCATTCAATAGTACGCTACTGACTGCCTGGTTAAACCAACCAGGTTCTTCAAGAGTTTAGGGATTAAGTTTGTCACACCCCAAACCCGAGACCAATATTATACTGAAATATGGTACCCGAATTCGTGATGTGGGTTATTACAAATAAAACTTCCTCAATGGATAAATTAAAGTAAAAGAATTTGCAAATAAGTCTGAATAATACTTTTATTAGAAATTGAAATTATTATTTTTACAATACTAAAGCTGAACAAAATATATTACATTATTTCTTTTGAGAAAGCGGTAGAAAATAAAACATTCATTTATTTAGAGAATCGCCCCATTTTCCCCAAGCGTCTAATCGCTACCTGAAAACAAGAAGGTGTAGCATCATGAGCAACACAAGCCCAGTAAGTACACAACATACATTCTTATATTAATGTGTCTTATAGGAAATCAAAGTGAATAACCAAGTAAAAATGTACCGGGAACCATTTATATGTTCATACGAATTCTTAAATATGTATATGTATACGCACAATACACACACACATATATACAAATATATTCATCCGTGTGAATGGTTTATAATAAATCATATAGTCACATCTCCTTATTGAACCAACAATATATTGCAGCATTAATATGTGAAATAACCTCAAAGAAATGCATGCTCAATTCTCTTTTTCACTTATCATCGTAACATATTAATAATATATCGCAGACAGATATTTGATCGAAATAATATAAGTACACTTCTCTTCTTAGTGAATTTTCGGATTAACTGGTAATAAATCATAAATACAAGTGCTAGGGTCCAACGTACTATACCCAAAGCACGAGTAAGCCAGGTTGACCGGTAACAAATCATAAATCCACGTGCTAGGGTCCATAATACCAAAGCACGGGTAAGCCGCAGCATACAGAGGACAAATCCAAAGTATGTATACTCAAGGAGAACACCTCTTTCCTAAGAGTATAATAGTGCACTATCTGTAGGGACTAGGGCCCAGGCTAACTCCTCATAACACCAAAACACATTTACCAGTAATTCACTTAAGCACGGGGTAATACTAATCACTCGGCTTCACAATTGTACTTTTCAAACATAATCAAATCCTCAAAATACAATCTTTATGAATTATAGATCGTAATATATATGTATATGTACACCCACATAAAGAGACATATACTTAGGAATAATCTCATATGAAAACATATGTAACATAATTGTATAACACAATTAAGTAAATTCACTAGCAAACAACATAATTACAAATAAGCTTATACATAATTGAAATCAAGTAAAATATGTAATAATAAAGCACAAGCATTAAATGAATAACTATACACAATTTAAGAAAATTATATTATAGTTAGTATTTCAGTTCTTATGTCCAAATCCATTGAAGTTCATCAACCGTGTTCATGTTTCTCCGATTAGAGTCATCAAACTTCAAGATGTGTTATATTGTCCATCACAAGTCCGAATTAGTCAAATGAGTACACCATTTCAAAGGGTTTTTCACAAGGAATTCAATGGAATAAGTCATGTAGTCCAGATCAGAGGGATATAGTCCAGAAATGGTGAAGAACCATAACAGTGCGGAAACCGATATTTTTGATACTGACCTTTGGTGTTTAAGTCTTTACGTTCCGTGTATTTTACCATTAATTCTCAAACTCTCCAGATCACAAGTAGAGGTCCTAAGCTTCAAATTTATATAAAGTTTGTAGAAAACGGATAAGAAATGAGGGAGATATGAATTTTTGAAGTTGTGATGGCTGTATGAGATTTCCAGCGAGTTTAAAAGTTGAAAACTTTGATTAGCCATAACTTCTTCATTTCTTAACCTTTTTTAGTGATTCAAAAGCCTAAACTGAAGAACTTTTGATGAGGAATTTAATACTGTAAATATTTTTAACAAAACAGACTTTGTTATATACGAAAATACAGGTTTGCAGCAAAGCAGATCCTTTTCCATTTTATCATTGATTATGTAGTTTGATAAATCTTAAAGACAAAAGAATATAGAAATGTATTCATGTACTTACTTAAGGAACTCAGAAGGTCTTGTGATCAAACTTTGGACTTCTTTCACAAAAGGTTCACAAAAGGAAACTTCTTAAGGGAAATAGGATGAAGGATTTGTGTGAGAAACTTTTAGTTGGGTTTTCTCTTCAACTAAGGGAGTTTTTTGATCAAATTTTGCATTTGATCTTCAAGTTGAGTATGATCAGATCATAATGATATATATAGGCTAGAATTAAGCACTAAGATAAGTGAGTGACTAATATTGTAATGCAAGTGGCTAATCCACTAGTTAGGTTAAATGATTAAAAAGAAGAGTAAAATTAAAAGAGTAGTAAAAGAAAGAAAACATAAAGCAGCTTTGCCAATTATATATATATATATATATATATATATATATATATATATATATATATATATATATATATATATATATATACATGCACACATCCATAAATATATAGATACACATTTACCTAATTGATAAGTAAAGAACTTTAGTGCTTTCTTAAGGTAAAAAGAAAATATCAATAATTAGTACTAAAATGACATGCATCATAAAAATAATATGGATGAGAGTCTTGAGCTTAATAACAAAGTAAGACATTTCGAATATAACTAATAATATAGTACTCTATAGTTGACACTAATTTTCGGGTTATTACAAAGTTGCTCCTTCTTTTGTTGAGCCCACTTAGATTAACTTGCATTCTAATACCTAGACCTGTAAATGGACCGGATTTTGATCCGGACCCACTCCAGATCCGTGACTATTTGACGGGTTTGGATGGAATATTTTGATCCGTTGATCCGTTAATGATTCGAATCCGTTAATCCGTTTAATAAACAGATCGGATTTGGATTTAGGTCGATCCGATCCGTTAATGATTCGACCCGTTTTCGTAATAATAAAATATTATTTTTTATTAATATATTATTTTTTAAAAAAATATATATATAATATATAAAATATAAAATATTAAAGATTTCTAATATAAGTTTTTTGCAGAAATCGAAGAGGCAGTCTTCGTAAACGGTAAAACACTAAAACGGCATCAGTCCATCAACTAAGAGGAATCAATAAAGGCTTTGCATATTTAGTTTACCAAAAAGTTAGTAGAAGCATCAAGACTCATACCCATCTCCTTATCTCCTGAGTCCTGACGTCTCTCAAAGAAAGAAGAATCCTGCCCATATCCTTCTACATACAATTGTTTAATCAAGGTCAACTTTCACTATCAAACTATTGATCTCGAAAGAAAGGTATATATCTTCTTTACAGTTTCTTCAATTTTTTCATCAATAGACTACAAAAGATTGGTTTCCCTCTCGAAAACGGAAAAGTAAGTTTGATTAGTATTTGTTTGTGTTCAGGATTTGTTGCTGATTTTCTCATTGCACAGAGGTTTATTTTGTTATGTTTCTTTTTGAAGGATCTGTTTCACACTTCCAAGAAGAAGAAATGCCAAGATGAAATTAGGTCCCTTTGATCCAAAGATATGCAAGTGCATATATGTTTTTATTACGCTGTTGCTTTCCAGCTAATGTTTTACTATTGTTTGTTAGTTCAATCAATAGTGCAATAGTTGCTATGTACTGCAATGATAATTCTTTTTTTTTCCTCCCTTCTTTGCCTTTTGAACATTTTTTTCTTCGCCATAAAAACAAACTAACTTTTTCTTTGTTTTTACAGGTTTTGATTCGTATTCAAATTGTGTGCAAAGTATTAAGACTTAAGAGCTGATGAAATTGAAGCCAAACTATTGCTTTGAAAGTATTTTGGTTACCTTAATTTATCGGTGTAAGGAATATTTTGATAATGTAATTTTACTTTTGGTAATACTCTTCATGTAGATCATGTTATTTTAATATTTTATTAATATCTTATGAGGTATCATGATATAAATTTAATATTACTATTTAAAATTTAAAAATATTTGAAATTATAAACGGATCGGATTAGCGGATCGGGTATCTGTTAATCCGACGGATACGGGTTTGGATCGAGGTATCAATGATCCGCCGGGTTAACGGAGCGGGTTTGGATCAAATTTTTTTTTTAGTAAACGGATTTGGATTTAGATCGATCAAATCCAAACCCGGTCTATTTACAGGCCTACTAATACCTTAGATTAAAACCATAACCATTGAAATCAAAATGAAGGCTACGTTCCCATATGTTTAAGATTAGCTAATGCGTCAGTGTGTAATGCAATAGATTTGAGTAATGTAGGACTGTGCTAGTAAACTCAAAAGAAGTTATGAATTTTTTTTTTGTTTTACCTCTCTTCTTATTCTCTCATCTCTTAAGGAGACTTGAAACTCGTAAAAAATAAGACAAGTTGAACCCACAAGTAAAGGATTGGAATATATCTGCGAAATTTTTGATTATATTAATGTTTTTTGGAATGACTGATATACCATAAAGAGAAAATATTTTATGTTGGACTAATTTCAGTTTACCCCCCTGAGGTTAGGGGTCATCATCATGTTAGTCCCTCGAGTTTCAATTTAATCAGTAACACTCTTGTACTATCCAAATTCATCAGCCGTGTCCAATTTCTACTATTCCATCCAATTTGGACCGTTAAGTCTGACTTTTGAGGGCTAAAATGGTCATTTCAAGACAAAAAAAAAAAAAAACAAAACAAAAAGTTTTTTTTTTTTTTTGCATTTTTTTTTCTGTTTTTTTTTTCATTTACATTTTTTTTTTTCCTTTTTTTTTTTTTCTTGTTTTTTTTTTCTTTTTCTTCACTTATTATTATTATTATTTTATAATTTTGTCTTCAACCTATACACCACAAGTTATAATAGGTTTATAAAAAAAAACTCTAGGTGGTCAAAAAGCCGCTCGCTGGTCTACAATATTTGTGATATATCTCCGATAAAGCAAAGAATTTTAGGACATATCTGTAAAATATAATAGGTTTATAAAGTGAAGAATTTTAGGATATATCCCCAATAAAGTGAAGACATATCTATAAAATATGATTAAAAAAATTAATACATATATTTCTTCACTTTATTGGGGATATATTCTAAAATTCTTCGCTTTATCGGAGATGTTCCACAAATATCGTAGACCAGCGAGCGAAAAATTTTAGGATATATCCCCAATAAAGTGAAGAAATATCTGTATTTATTTTTTTAATTGTATTTTACAAATATTTCTTCACTTTATTGGGGATATATCCTATTATTCTTCACTTTATAAACCTATTATATTTTATAGATATATTTTACAAATATATCCTAAAATTTTTCGCTTTATCGGAGATATATCACAAATATCGTAGACCAGCGAGTGACTTTTTAACCACCTAGAGTATTTTTTTTTTGTTTTTATAAACCTATTATAGGGTTTATTTGTAACCAGCCAGCGAAAAATTTAGGATATATTTGTAAAATATATCTATAAAATATAATAGGTTTATAAAGTGAAGAATAATAGGATATATCCCTAATAAAGTGAAGAAATATTTGTAAAATATGATTAAAAAAATAAATACAGATATTTCTTCACTTTATTGGAGATATATCCTAAAATTCTTCGCTCGCTGGTCTACAATATTTGTGGAACATCTCCGATTCTCCGATAACGTGAAGAATTTTAGGATATATCCCCAATAAAGTGAAGAAATATATGTATTTATTTTTTTAATCATATTTTATAGATATTTCTTCACTTTATTGGGGATATATCCTAAAATTCTTCACTTTATAATCCTATTTTATTTTACAGATATATCCTAAAATTCTTTGCTTTATCGGAGATATATCACAAATATCGTAGACTAGCGAGCGGCTTTTTGACCACCTAGAGTTTTTTTTTTTGTTTTTATAAACCTATTATAACTTGTGGTGTATAGGTTGAAGACAAAATTATAAAAAAATAATAATAAGTGAAGAAAAAGAAAAAAGAAAAAAAAATTAAAAATGGAAAAAAAAAATTTAATGAAAAAAAAAACAGAAAAAAATGCAAAAAAAAAAAAAAAAAAAAAGAATTTTTTTTTTGTCTTGAAATGACCATTTTAGCCCTCAAAAGTCAGACTTAACGGTCCAAATTGGACGGAATAGTAGAAATTGGACACGGCTGATGAATTTGGAGAGTACAAGGGTGTTACTGATTAAATTGAAACTCGAGGGACTAACATGATGACGACCCCTAACCTCAGGGGGGTAAACTGAAATTAGTACTTTTATGTTTTACCGTTTCTGCAAAATTTCTTTGATATTGTCAAATATCTTCTATATATAAGATATTTATGATATATTCCGATAAAATGAAGAAATATCTGTAAAATCTGACAAGAAAAACAAAAACTCAAAAAGTTAATCAGTCATTCTCATTATGGAATATGGAGATTATGTTGGGGTGCAAAATTTAAAGAACGGTTTAGGAAATTGCTTAATAGAGAGACAACGCAACCTGTATGGGAAAAATGTGTCGAGGTGAAACCTCTTAAAGAGGATTTGACGGAGGCGAAATTCCTTCAAGGCGAATCCAGGTGAGGAGTAATTCTCTTGAAAGAAATCTGGGTGAGAAGTAATCCCCTCAAATGGAATTTGGGTGAAGAGAAATCCCCTCAAGACAAATATGTCAGATATTCTCTGGAATTCGTACAATATAAGGAAAACAGTCGACAACTTTAAAGAGAGTCATAGATATCATATTCATCACTACAATTTGAACTATACGAGTCATATATCATGGTTTGATTATTGTACTTTCATATATAAACGAGCTACTTTTCAACCACACAGAGTCTCTTTTTAGATGTATATGAAATTGACATTCATATATATTTATATGTAAATCCAATAAATTGACTCTTTTAGAAAAAAAAAAAATTCTTTTTCATAATATCTCAGATATTTTTGATATTTTTATTTTTCAAAATTTCAATAAATATATAAAAATCAATATTTTAATCCTTGCCTTCAAGATTAAAAAATAGGCCATTAATAAACGAAAATTCACAAGCAGTATGAGTTTGTATTGTCCAATACATTTATTAATTAGGTCAGCTTTAAATTTACATATATTCTGAGACGTTTAATTCATTGACCAGAATCCAACAATACGACCCATTGATAGCTCTAAGGTCCAAGTTGGGTCACTTTTCAAAACGAAAAGAAAAAAGGAAAAAAAATGAAGAACGAGTCGGGTCAGCTTTGGTAACATTCATGCCCGATTCGTCAGATGAACGGGGGCCCATTACTACACAAAATTTAGGCCCAACCGCTAAAACCCTATATACCATCCTCCATGCTCCCTTGTTCAGTTCTTTCCCATTCTCCTCCAGAAGCTGCAGGAGGACCAAGCAGGTAAAACTACCATACCCTCCTAGGGTTTTATTCCGCATCATCTTTAATTCTCCAGTCTTCCCCTTCCTCTTTAATTTCTAGGGTTTCAGTTTGTTTCTAGTTTTACACCAACACGCTGAAACGACTTCTGCTTAGCTTTCACGGCCGAAGTCAAAAACCCTTAATATCTAGTGCTCTCGATTTTGGGTCTTCATCAAAAGGTTGGTTAAATAAATATTTTTAGTGTGCTCATCCACTTCATCAAGTCTTTTAATTTTGCAAGTTATCTGTTGTTGTTAAGTATTATGTTCTGCCGTTATCTTATACTACCTTTAAGTTCAGATTTTCTATTTCTTAAGAAAATTTGCCTCAGCTTAGGATAGAAACAAGCAACAGTGATTCCGCCTATTAAAGTAACAGTTAGGTGAAAAACTTGGGCATGTTGAATGCTAGTTTTGTTTTTCTCATAAGTTTGAACAAGTTTTTCTAAGAAAAAGTGAATTTTGGACCCAAAAGTCAACATATGATATATTTGGCACTACCCTAGAAATGACTACCCTTATGAGTCTTTTCCCCTAAAGTTTGTGAACTTGGGAAAAATACCAACTTGGTTGATTGATTGGGTAAAATACATCATGATTTTGGGCAAACGGGCAAAACCCCTTAAAAAATAGGTCATTTAAAGGTTAACACACTAAGACACGATTTGATGCGGGAAGCGTGAACACGATAGTAAGAGGCTCCGTCAAGCGTTGAAAGCCATATGAGATAAGCTAGAATCCACTAGCAATTACGGGCACAGCCGTAAGAAACATAGAGAAACTTCTCTAATATTTGTGATAACTTGAATGAAAATTACAATCTAAGAGGTGCCTTATATAGGGCACATAGCATAAACCTAATACAACTAGAAAACATAAAGAACAATTTATTGTAGACTAAAACTAGGAAACCTAATTAAACCTAATTAAATAAAAATCAGAAATAAAATCCTAGATACTAAAGAATATTACGTTTGGAATCTCAGTCAAGATTTTGCTCGAGAATCCCGATATATCCAAAAGAGTAATTTATGATTAATTCTATCATTAAGAAGCCTATTTGAATATCAATTTCCAATATTCAAATTATTCTTCTTAATATGAAGACGCTTCTTTCTTTTCGAGATTCTTTGTTGAAATTGGTTAAAATCTCGTCCTACATCAGTCTCCTCCACTTGAAAAGAACTCGACCTCGAGTTCCTCTTGAATGCAGCTCGATCATTACTATGAATAAAACATGATAAGCCATCAACTTCAATATTCTCGAAATTAAAAGGTATCACCATGAATCCAATACCGTAGACAAGTTTAGAATAAGCATCTTGAAACTTGAACTCCTCCACTTGAAAAGGAATGGGCAATGACTTATCCTTGGGTTGATCTTGAACACAATTAGGCATGCATGACATGGATATCGATGTGATGAATGAATCAGCTTCCTTATCCTTAATGAGTTTCTCTTCAATCTTTAAAGTTGCTTCTTCATGTTCATTTTCACACACCTCATGATGGTCATTCTTGATGTTCTTCCTTCTAGGCTTGATTTTAATTTTGTGCGCCACCTAAATAAATATGTATTGTTTTTGCAATAACCACCTTGGACGCTTTCATGCCATGGTCTTCCAAAAAGCACATCAGTGTCGTCCATGTCAATCACATGACAAGTAATCTCTTCTTTATAAAATTTTCTCATATAGACAGGAACTTTACAAACGTCTGTTACTTGTGCATATTCATCCTCTCCAAATGGAATCCAGTATGGATCTCTTAGCTTTACTGTCGGTAATTGAAAATAATCCACAACTTTGTTTGCTACAAAGTTCTCTCGTAGACCACTGTCAATTATTACAGAGCATACCTTGTCTTTGATTGTACATGTAGTTCGGAAGTCGTCGTAATCTGGCGTCGTGAATATCCAACGTTCCATGTTTCTTCTTCTTTTTGTTTTTTGTTTTTTTTTTTTGGATTGATGAGGTTGTCCTAGGGCGAATCCCTTGGCGTGTTCCTCTTCAACGAAACTTTCTTTGATAGATACTCTACGACCAGCGTCGTTGAGGTTGGTGGTAGTGAACTTCTCCCTTGAATCGTCGTCTGCTAAGAAGCGGGCGATACCTTCTCTGATACCAAATGATGCGGGAAGCGTGAACACGATAGTAAGAGGCTCCGTCAAGCGTTGAAAGCCATATGAGATAAGCTAGAATCCACTAGCAATTACGGGCACAACCATAAGAAACATAGATAAACTTCTCTAATATTTGGGTTTTTATTGATAACTTGAATGAAAATTACAATTTAAGAAGTGCCTTATATAGGGCACATAGCATAAACCTAATACAACTAGAAAACATAAAGAACAATTTATTGTAGACTAAAACTAGGAAACCTAATTAAACCTGATTAAATAAAAATCGGAAATAAAATTCTAGATACTAAAGAATATTACGTTTGGAATCTCAGTCAAGATTTTGCTCGAGAATCCCAATATATCCAAAAGAGTAATTTATGATTAATTCGATCATTAAGAAGCCTATTTGAATACCAATTTCCAATATTCAAATTATTTTTCTTAATATGAAGACGCTTTTTTCTTTTCGAGATTCTTTGTTGAAATTAGTTAAAATCTCGTCCTACATCACGATTAATAAACAAAAATTCACTAGTGGTATGAGTTTGAATTGTCCGATACATTTATTAATTGAGTTAGCTTTAAATTCACATATTCTGAGACGTTTAAACAAGAATCCAACAATACGACCCATTGACAGCTCTAAAAAAAACTTCTGCCAAGTTGGGTCACTTTTCAAAAAATTGAAGAACGAGTCGGGTCGGCTTTGGTAACATTCATGCCCGATTCGTCAGATGAAGGGGGCCCATTACGACACAAAATTTAGGCCCAACTAGTCTCACGCTTTCGCTAAAACCCTAAATACCATCCCTCCCTGCTCCCTTGCTCGGTTCTCTCCCGTTCTCCTCCAGAAAGCTGCAGGAGGACCAAGCAGGTAAACCACCGTAAACCCTCCTAGGGTTTTATTCCGCATCGTCTTTATTTCTCCAGTCTTCCCCTTCCTCTTTAATTTGTAGGGTTTCAGTTTGTTTCTAGTTTCACACTAACATTCTGAAACGACTTCTGCTTAGCTTTCACGGCCGGAGTCAAAAACCCTTAATATCTAGTGCTCTCGATTTTGGGTCTTCATCAAAAGCTTGTTTCTTTTTGCCGTCCCTTTTCAATTCTGCTGATTAAGAAATATTAGTAATTTGGTACTGTTTATTGTATTACAATGCTAGATGGGTTGGTTAAATTGTGGTTTTAGGAGTCTGTTTATTTCATTATTTATGTTCAAAAGTATGAGACTGATTTTGTTTAAAGTTCTGAGGCTTAGAGCTACTACTCTTGAGATTCTCGTATATCGAATCGAACAATACGAACATGATCAATTTGTATATTGTGAGGCTGCTTAGGAGAACGTTTATTATGTCGTAAGTTATTTGATCTGTGTATTAGGTAGAAATGAGAAGTGCAAAATGCTAATTGGTTTATAAGTTGCACCCTGTGGTTGGTTTTGTACCATCTCATATTGTTCTTTCCTTTCTGTTATTATTTTTGGTTCCTTTCTGGTTAGTAGTTCCCTAATGATAGAGTTCTGTATTTTTTTTCCCGCAGATAATAGTACTACAATTACAGGACACAATGAGGTTGGAGAAGTGCTGGTTCTGTTCTTCAACTGTATATCCTGGGCACGGTATTCAGTTTGTTCGTAATGATGCAAAGGTAAATGTTGCATTACTTCTATCATAGGATACAACTCTACTGGGTCCATGTAATTGCCATGCATCGTTCGTGTTTTATTCCAAGTAACACATAATAACTTCTTATGCTTGGTGGCGGTATCAAATTTAACAGTAACTTGACAACATCTTTCTGAAGTCTGGAAATGTAACTAATTATGGTCCTGATACCTGAATATACTGGTGGTTCATTGCTACAATAAACTTCAATTAAAATTACTGTTAGGTTTAGCATAGATTAGTTTTCATTGGCACTATGCCATGCAATTTATTTGCAGTTCAAACATGAGATCTTGGTTTGACTTAATTTCTTGATCTATTAACCCAAATTCACGCAAGATATAGTTGTTCTGTTCTTTACTACTTATGGTTTGTGTTGAGAAACTGTCTGACTGCCATCTTTGACTATGGTTGCCTTTGCATTATCTACAGTAGCAACATGTGCAGCTCAATTTTCTGACAACCATTTCTCTTCTAGATTTTTCGATTTTGTAGATCTAAATGCCACAAGAACTTCAAAATGAAGAGGAATCCTCGCAAGGTGAAGTGGACTAAGGCCTATAGGCGGTTGCGTGGAAAGGATATGACACAGGTAACATTACCTGTTGCTTAATCTAATCCTAGTGATTATACTATTTAATAGGGAAGCGTGGTAACTTTCTGTTAGTCTTATATTACTCATTACATTTTTCCCCTCCAGGATTCAACTTTTGAGTTTGAGAGGAAGAGAAATAGGCCCGAGAGATATGATAGGAATCTTACAGAAAACACTCTCAAGGCCATTAAGAAGATTGATAAGGTTAGAGTCGACAGAGAGGCCAAGCACCATCAGAAGAGGTACTTTTCTTTTCAACATTGCAATCTATAGTAGGGAACAGAACGTCTTTTTTTTGTTATTCTCCATACTAAGAACTCTCATGGTAAATATTGATCAGGATGAAAAAGGACAAGAGACCCAAGATAAACATAGATGCACAGGAATTGAAACAGAGCCTCAACATGGTCAAAGCTCCCGATGCGCTTCGACAAGATCTGTTGAAAAAAGTCCAGGTCCAAAAGCAAGTGGACCAAACCTATGCAATGGAGGAGTAATTTTATTATTAGATGCCAGTTTTCAATGTCTTAATTTTGGCCAGCTTCAGGTTGTATCAAGCACCTATCTGTGTTTTCTTGTTGTTTTATTTTGCTTACATTTCATTCAGTACGTGGTTGATGATTTTAGTTATGTTTTCTTGAACCTATATCTGGGATAAACATTGATCATTAAATATGTGATATAGAAGAGTTTTCAAATCTGAAACATTGGGAGCTTCTATTGTTGGCTTTATAGAACTTTCTGCAGTGGGATTGCTAATTGTTAACTCAAGTAAAATATCAGTGGGATTGCTAATTGTTAACTCAAGTAAAATATGCACAATCGTTGCATCTTTATTCATGCATGATATCTGAACTGGACCCAGATATTTGTATTTTTTATTTTTGTGCTAATTGTTGAAATTGATGTACTCTATTTTTTGTTTCTTCTTTATTGCCAAAATTACCTTTTGTTTCACTCACTTGAAATCCCAAAAATCAGTATCCTCATCTGCCACACAATCCAACCATCTCCTTGTCTCACGCGCCTTGTTGTAATTTCATTGCAACTGTTGAATCTTAAAGGGACATGTATTAAATCCTAAGCTATTGAACTGTATTTTAGTTATCCGTGGTTTACGAAAACGAGTCACTGACTGAAGATAAAATTGGTTTCGACATCCTCGAATGGGAATTCGAAGTCAGCAACTCTTGCCCCCATTTGTTTTTGAAATTGCCGTCTTTTGGAAGAACAATTTGACCGACCTTCCATTTGATATGGTTTTTGCTTGGTCTTGTTTCTCTCGGCTTATTGAATGACTGTAGGAAATGTTGATTTCCCAACAAATATTAGAGGGATCACTGGATCAGTTGGTGTTGATCAAAATATAAGATTCAAATGTTAGTAAATATATGAAGATGCTCATATTGCAAGACAACCCCCAAGAAATTTGTTAACAGAAAAATGAAGCTGCAGAATCAGGAAACTAGGGAGTTTTCTTTGAGAATCCAATGTTTGGTGAAAGTAGCTATCTAGCTAATCAAGGGAAACAAAAGAACATAAAAACACATCCAGGAAGCTGGCTTGCTTGACCGCATGAAAAAGGTCCCCATCTGGTATTTGGAATGACTCAAAAATAGATACACTGAGTATGCTAAATTAAAAAAGCTAGATACATTGTTCATAATCTAAGATTACAACACCACCAGACCCTCTGGTTCCTCAAATGTACACAAATATCTCTATAAAACCTAGACCTAAGAAGTCCCAAGTGCCTTCCGTGTATGAAAAAACAGTTTCCAGACCAATAATTATGCATATGAGCCCTGAACTTACATTTAGAATCACACTACAATATAATGACCCTGAAGGTGGTTGCCGGAAAGCTTGAAAAGCGGATCATGCCGACTGTAACCAACAGTTTTTTTAAAGTCCAACCCATTTCACCCATCTGAAAACCCGGCCAATTCTGAAGGGCAGCTCATAGTCTTTGGCAACGGCAGGCTCCCTCTTTGCAACCTCACGTTCGGACCACACATATACACCACGTTCTTGACGACTTCCAGGTACTGTGTTGTCCAGGATAACAGCCACAAGGAATGCAATCACCATGTGTAACGAAAATAATGTGTTGAGGACATAGTTCATCTGCAAACAGAAAATAGCAAAATCAGTTAGAAATGCAGGCCCCCATTCAAACTGACAAATTTCCATCTGTGAGATCAACTAAGCAACCAATAAACATGCTTACAAAACCGGTGTGACCAAACCTATGGTCTTCAAAGGGTTAAAAAAAGTAAACGACTGGAATCAACCATTCAACTAATAACTATATCTTTCAGCTAGGTTGTCCATTATCTTTTCATCACTAATAAGTTGATTCCTAACCCATATCATAACATAAGCAAGCAGTTCAGATTGGCAGTGGAACAGTGGCGAAACTCCTACTAACCCAAAGTAAATTGCAACAGAAAAATGATATCAGAATGGAATTCTAAAAATTTTGTTAAAAAAGGATGCTGCAAATACAATAGGTCAAATGACACGAATGAAAAACTTACTGGTCCTTAGCCAAAAAAAGAAAGAAAAGAATAACCAATTGGTCAGTTAGCATTTAAGAAATTCCCCATGAATTGATGAATGTATATGCATCAGACCTAGACACATCAACGGGCAAAAATGAAGAGGGTGAATGCGAACTTTGGACATTTCTTAGTGTTACAACATTATTGTTTTCTTCATTCAACAGGGAAAGACAAACACACAAACTCCATTTTTCGTATCACAGAAGGTCAAGTGGAAGGCATACCCCTCCATATTTGCTGCGGAAGGGCCCATGAGAAGCCACAATATATGGCTGAAAATAACTTGGAACAGATGAGTTGGAGTTTGGAGAGATGCCATATTGCTGAAAATATGCTGGTATTGACAGCGAGAAAAACAAAGATAGCCCGACAATGATAATATTCCGAGAGCTTCCAGCCTCGCTATAACGTAGATTTGACAGACCCAATGCAGCAAGCATCGCCCACATGAAGCACAGAAGTGCTGCAACCATGACTTGGGGAATTGATGCAAGAAACCCTCCAACTTTACCTGCATGTAAAGTATTAACTGTGATTTGTTGCAGTGAATTAACAATACTGCAGTCATAAATTTTGATTTGAAACTTTTTTTTTAAAATTTGCAATAAACAGACACCTCCAGCAAATTTCATGACCTCTAACAGAATCACCATTAAAGTTGGTCAGTACATATGACAGAAAATCATGATGATAACTAGTTAAGAAATATGAAGATGGTCGGGATGTAATAGCCAATTTTTCTTTCGGAATTTTTCTCTTTGTAGCCTAACTGATTTCTAACAGAACTCGACATTATCTGCCAAACCCTAACATCTCTAACCCTGCCACCATCTAACCGATGCATAAATTTTCAAGATTTCCTTTATCAATATGATTTTGTTAGGTCAAGAAACCATATATCTCTTTTACTAGAGACAAATGTTAGCACATCCGAATGTTTAATGAAGAATGACCTAGACTAAGCACTCAGGATTTTCTTTCTTTATTAGTTTCCCTTCTCCATAGAGATTTCAAAAGTAACCAGTAAATTTAGTTTGCAATGTTATCCTGAAAGACTCTATTTGCACGTCAGTTTGTAATCTATAACAGTTGCCCATCTCGCCTGAGTTCTTATGTTTAAGAGTTCACCTAAAATGATCTAGGAGTCGCATTTCCCAAAATACAAGTTATATGCCTTGCAATTTTTTCACCTTTTTTTAATTAAGTAGACAAGCCTTACGCGAGGAAATTTATTGGAAAAAATCGATGAAGGCCAAAGAACTACAGATTAAACACGTGGTAAACTCAAGGAGTTTATAAAGAAGAATTCAGAGGAATGTCACTCAAATAATGGACCAGAAAGAAGTTATCTTTAATCTAAGCTTGGAAGCCTCTAACAACCAATTACGAAAGAGACACGCCAGCAATTATAGTTATTCAAACTATGCATTTCATATTAAATGCAATTATTCCCAACCAAAAGAGAAAGTAAAATCATATGTCGGCAATGTTGTTGAGACTCTGAACTAAATATAAGAATGTGATTACACCCGAGTAAAAGAGAAAATAAAATAGTAAATTTAATCCCGAAATTTGTATAAGTACCAGAGGTAATAATATAATTACTATATGGAAAGAATATTTATCCAATGTCATTCACTAAACATGGCAGATTATTTCATATGTTTGTTGTTAGAGGCTCATCGTAAAATTGAAAACAGAAGCTTAACAGCACTTACCAACAAGGGATAAGACAATCAAGAGGCATGCACCCAATTCAACTGCTCTACGGCTTCCCATCTTAGTGACAGCTATTGTGTGCACATTTTCAGTTAAACTTGTGGACCCTGTTCCAGTACCCCATAAACCCGCCAAGATGCTGGAAAGACCTTCAAGACCTATCCCTCGACTAACAACACCAGGAGTTGGAGGCCTGGATGCCACCAATAGTGAAGAAGCATGATATGAGCCAACCTAAGAAGTTTAAACAAAAAGCAAAGTCAGCAACAAAAGTAACAAGTACTATTTGCAAGAGTAACAAAGATAACCAGCTTGATGGAACAAAGAATAATGCCTAATTTTGTAACGTAGTTAAATTACGCTGTAGGTTAGCACTACAATATTTTCCGCTACGCATAGAGGTACTGGCGGAGAGAAATTCTCAAACAGTGATGTAAAGGGATCATCTTTTATACAAGGAAAAGAAAAAAAACAATTAATGATCTGACTGGCTCACTGAAAACTGCTAATGATGAATCAGCTTGGTGCTTTCTTAAGTCAACAGTTATGTTCCGATCAGAATCATTAAAAAATGAAAAGATGTATCTAACAAAAGATGTGCTTACAGTAAAGATATCTTCAGAAGGAAATAGAATAAAGACGCACAAACATATGAAATGACAGAAAACTAACCGAATCCACTGATGAGATAATTGAAACCACACACATAACAATAGCCATTTTCCAGTGGAAAACAGGAGTACCCCATTGTAACGGATAAGGAAACCTAAACCATGGGGAAGAATTTAATGCATGAGAAGTATCAACTCGACAGTGCTTCATTCTCGACACATGCTTTCTGCAATGATCAGAAATTATGTTCGATGCAGGTACATTTGTATCACAGCCTTTGTAGTTATATACTCCAGCTTCAGTTAGGAGGAAAGCAGTTGCCCATGTGATTGCCAGACCCAATGGAACCTGCAATTTAGATAAATTTTAGTACAATAACATCGCAAAAGGCAACTAGAAAATATAAGATGAAATCAATTTTAATATGAATATGACAGTACTTAAATTTCCAACTTACTGCATATATTAGAAATACACGATGACCAAAAACAGATATCTTCCGTAAGTACTGTCGAAGTAGAGAAATGAATTAGATGATTTGTCACACCACCAAATTAGACACGCGCATCAATAAAATAAATAACAATATACCTACAGAAGAACAATTACCAAACATATATAACAGTAGCTTCAATAAACTTACAAGAGAAAAAGCAATGACCAATAATATCTGCACAGCACCAATCTCAAGACAAGTACCAACTAATGGGAAACCATAACTGTAGAAAGAAAGTCCAACAGCAGCAATTGTTGGTGACACAACCACTGGATTGATCAACCTGAAAAGGAAAGGCAAGTCAACTGATGCTGAGTTATTGGGAGTCTGGTGTAAGACCAAAATACGAGTCTTTTACATAACAGCCAGGCACCAAAACCAATATTAGTATTTTAAATATAACATTTTGTACCTAGAAAACCTAAAGACACAGTGATGGAAGAAAGTAGTAAAGACCATATGAACTTTGTGGTAGCGTAGCACGAGCAGGTGCAACTTAGGTTTCCCTCTCCAATGACTACATAATTAATACACAAAAATCCTCCCCAACTCCTGGCACCCTGTCACCTCCCATGCTTTCAACCTCCTCCTTGTTTTAGATACCCAAACATGATTCTATATCATTTGAGTGGGGTGACAAGGAAATCAAATGAGCAGAAGCCAAACCAAATACTAGAAGAAGTGATTTAGCAAAGGAGGTTCATATGCCACATTTCACAAGCAAATACAGTTCACAATGTAGCGGAAGCTTCACACCAATGAAGTGGTTTGGTAAAAACAATATCCTCATAACTGGCAAAAGATGGCTAAAGCTCAAGGATGATGGTGGTGGTGATATTGTGCCCTTTAATTGTAACGAGACATAGCTAAATCATAGAGAATACGATGAAAAAGGAAAGTACTTCATTTAGGGTCAATTATAGGAGTATGGTTAGTGAGGGTCTGAGGGCTAATATTGGTATGTTATTTAGCCTTGGTTTATTAAAAATGATCTTGTCCTACGTGTTCTAACATTATCTTAGACCATATAGCAGAGGATTGTAATAATCATTAGTCAGACTTGAAGAGTAGACACACCGATATGATTTAAGTATCCTAAGTATTTTTGTAGGACCATAGTTCCGAAATTACAAATATACTGCATACTCGTAGAGGAACCCATACTAATTGCAAGGTTAAAAAAGACGGTAATCAGGATCCATATATGGCACTTAAAAAGGTGCTACTATTGAAGATTGTTTAATAAGTTATTTGAGTGATGAACAATCAAATCAAGACATGATAAGTATATGCCAGCTATTTTTTTTTTTTTAAAAAAGGAAAAAAAAATGCCAGCTACCAGAATAAACACCAGCAAAGAATTGACACCATGTTTACACCAAATGAAGACACATGTACCTATCCACTTAAGCTTTTTAAGCAACACCAGTTGTTAGGTATGGCAAGTATTCCAAAGTAAACTAAAAGATACAAGGCATTCCTTTTCGTTTTCCCAAGTAACTAAAAAATATGAAATTAAATTTAAAATGTAAAAAAAATTTAAGATGCTGAAATCATACCTCAAAAAAAATGACATTAGTCCAGTATATCCAAGTATTGCTTGAAAAGCTGAACCTATTATTACTGCCCCCTGTAGCTCCTTCATGATATGCTTAAAATTCTGATGAGTTAAAGGATTACTGTTTAGCATTGATAATTATTCAATAACAAGAGCATATTACAAAAGATAATGAGCTTCTTAAAAAGCAAGAACACGTACATTTCCATTGAGTCCTTGAAATTCCGGGGAATTGATTATTGCCAAAGCGGGTGCTAGGTAAACAAATGAAGGGCCCTGTATCAAGGGCAATCTTGATCCAAACGACGTTTGCAAGAGAGTGGTCACTCCCGAAACAAAGAGCACTGTCGATACCACGTTTGCAGTATCCTCCTACATGCACTAAATCCAGTCAAACCAAACAATCCAACATTGCACATTCCAGTACCCAAATGCATAACAACTGTATGTGTCAAACTACTCACATAAGTACCACCCATTGCTGGAACTATGACGAGTGGAATTAAAATTATCGAACCCAATATGGAGAGATAATGCTGGAATCCATATAGACCAATGGGAACTGAAAAGCATTGTAGAACGAAACACAAACCATATCAACCAGCATAAAGAGAATTATTCAAAAAGGAAAAAATGCTCATTTCCTTCACTATACCTCATTTACAAATAAAGCTTCAAAATTCCACAAAAATAAATGGAACACACATTTTGAAATAGGAAAAAGAGAAACCCACCAAGCCCGGGCGTGTCTCTCAGCTCATACTTCATATGCGAACTCCTGCCCACATACCCATCATCATCAACACTATTAGGCAAAACATCCACCGCTTCTTCACTCCTCGCCGCCCTCCTCGGCTGCGAATTGGGCTCGGCCGGAACCGCCGCCGCTTGCCCATTGGGCCCGTGGCCCGCATTCTTCGACCCACCATCGGACTCCTTCCTCCTCTTCACCACCACCGTCTGATCCTTATCCCCACTCGGAGCAGCCGGCTTCGCCACCGGCGCCGGAGCCGTCTCCCCATTCGCGGCCTTCGGTTGGCTCCTAACCCGGCCGGCCTCGAGATCGGGCTCGGGCTCCCGGGTCGGCCGGGGCGGGGGCAAGGCTATCTGGCCGGAATCACTGGCATTGGTCTCGCCGGAGAACTTGGGCCGGAACCCGGTCTTCTTGGCCCAGGACGAGGGCGGCAGTGGTGAGCCCTCCGGAACCGGGGGCCACGGCCCGGGTCGCAGCCTAGTGGGTTTAGGGTCCGACTTCGACATTTCGGGTCGCTCCAAAATGGGACTAAACTAGTTCAACATAACTGGAATGAGTGAATGTGTGTGCGGATCTGGTAGTGTACTTGGAGGTTAGGGATTTCTGAGCAAAATGCGAAGGGTACAACATCAATTAAGGTCTGGGTCAGAGAGAAAGAGAGAGAATGAGAGAGTGAGGGTTTTGAAGGTTAGGGAGTGTGAGAGTGAGTGCAGAGAGAGAGAGAGAGAGAGAGTCTGAGAGAGAAACGCCAAAATAGAGACAACTAAGGGGGAGGTGGCGAAGCTCAAACCGCGTTGTTTTTAATTTTTCTAATTTTTTTTTTTTTTTTCTGTATTTAGAGAGAGGGGATTTAATATTTGTTGGTCGGGAAGGAAATATTCTAGATTATGTTGAGGTTTGGTTACGCAATTGCCGGGGAGGTTTCTATTTAGGGAGGTTGAGGAGAGATTTTCAGGTAGATTTGGTAAATCTAGGGTTGTGTTACGAGTTTTGGTTGAGAGATGAGAAACAAATTAAAATGCACAGATTTGATTGGAATATTTTCGGATACAGTTTTATTAGCATGATTTATTGTTTTTAGTTATGAAATTTTAAAGTAAGTTATAGTTTACACCAAACCAAAGTGCCTATCACTATCAAACAACTATCTCGCTCACCTTTTTATTGTCTTTGCTCGTCTGTAATTCTTTGTTTCGACTAAAACAGTAAAATCACTCATCGCTATATTAACATGGTAGATGAGAGATAACAGATATAATTTTCTCGTAATGACAACATAATGTTGTAATTTTTAGATTTCGATTCTCATAACCTTATGTTGTCAAAGTGTCAATTAGTAAAGGCTAGGATTTCTATTATCAAAGTACTAAAAATGTCTAACTATTTGTAGCCAGCAAATATCTAAATACAGATTTGCTCACCTAAGGGACAGTTTTAAGAGACTGTGAGGGACAAATGCATCTCAACCACTTATACAAAAGCAGAAATTATAACAACTTTAAATGTTTTTTTTCAGCCATCAGATTCACTTGTCCCTCACAGTCCCTTAAAAACTGTCCCTTAGGTGAGCAAGCCTTTATCTAAATGGACCCAGCAAAACAAATTTTGACTACAACTTTCCAATATTACCCTTATTTTAACCCTAAATTAAAATACACAAGAAAAAAAATTGCTTTCTTTCTGACGATGGTTTTATGGGCTTCTTCACTCTGCCATTGATAACTGTTGCTTTGTCTTCCATATCTTGGCTTCGTCTCTTTCTTTTGGTCTTTCTCTGGAGGCTACCCATATAAAAAAAGAAAAATTCCAAGATTTTGAACTAGCAATATATAAATCTCTTAGATGAAGCACCTTGAGTAATCTAAATCTACCTTCACCTCCCCTCTATCTGTAGATTTATATCATAATATACATATATATATTTTTTAAATTCTTTAATTTACCATATGATCTGTCCACATTCCACAATCATTCATGAATAATGATATTTTATTAGATGTTTCCATTACTTAAAAGAAAGGACCAGAGTTCAAGTGCTTCTCTACCGTTTTGGAGAAGATCAAAGTTCTTGCTTTGGATTATTTAGTTGACGAGGACCGGTGATCTAAGGAAAACAGGTGAATTGTACGGTGGCAAGTCTTAGGAAGACGAATGACGATTAATGTGCAGTTTTTTTTTTTTTTGAACAAGGGTAATATTGATAAATAAAAAATTGTTGGGTCTACATAGAAATTTGATGGGTATAAATAGAAACATCAAAAAAAAAAAAGCCTTATGTTATCAAAGTATCAATTAATTAAAGCTAGGATATAAATTGTCCCGTCCACATCATGGATGCAACCCATTGAGCTTAAAATGATGAAAGAGAAAGAGCAATTTCTCATGTATGCAACACCTTCAGAAATATGAATTGTTTTGAACCACCACAGGTGGTCGAGTTGGTAAGAGCCTCCAGGTGTGGAACCCCCACACCCGGGTTCGAATCCCGCCGACGCTTATTGGAGTTAAATCCCAATAAATTCTTGGTGGCCAGGGGGGAGGAAGCGTTCTAACAAGATCCCTCGAGCACGGATTAGTCTCTGGGCCTAAGAAGCCTTTGAGGACACCGTGTGATTGCCAAATCAAAAAAATGAATTGTTTTGATGAAATTTTTCCAAAGAACTCACAAGTAATTGGCAAGTTGTCTTTTTGGGTAAAAATATATATATATATATATATATATATATATATATATATATTTTTTTTTTTTCCTTGAATTAGAGAAAAATAAATAAATAATATGAAAGTTGTTGGAGACGTTTTTAGATTAAACATTGATAAAAATTTAAGAAAAAAAATTTGCACAAGTTAGAGAGTTTATGTATGCTTCATTTTTTTTTTGTATGTTTTTTTTTTTTTTGAATTAAACCCAAATCGGGTATTTTGGTACGCTTCTTTAGTAGAATTGAATATACTTTTTCTTTTCTTGCTTTCAGTAAAATAAATATACTTTTTCTTTCTCCTAAAAAAAGGATATACTTTTTCTCTAAAACTAAAAAACAAAAAATAAAAAGCTTGTGGAAGTCTCCAATAAAGTCGAAAGAAATGTCATTACCCAAATCACTTCAACCTTACTAACAAAAGTGACCTAAACCGCAAGATTTCTCTAGCTCAATGTTAAAGTTTCTGACACTTTTGATATAACAGTGGAATAATGCACAACTCTCATTTGACCCCAAAAAAAAAAAAAAGTCACATCTCTCATAGCCAACACTATATATACACACCATGACACCTCCTACAGCAAACAATTTCACTAATTTGTTCTGTTAAAATAACTCTTAGGTGCCAATATTCCCATGATGAACATCCTGCAATTGCTATCGAGTAAAATTGAGGGGTTTAGCACTGATCCAGAAATATGCTGCTAAAGGAACTTAATAATGAGATAATTACATTGAAGTATTAACACTTGAGCTGCTAATGCAGTTGCTGCATTACTGTGGAGACTAGTGTGATGACCAGAAAGACGAACCTGAGTAACAGATTTTTGAGCACTTTAGTACCTTTTGCAGTTATGCTGTAGCCTTTTTGACTCCCTGTCCTTTGAACTTTGAGAATTTTGTAGTAAATTGCTAAATGTGAAAGAACACGGAGTAAACTGTCCAGACTATAGTACAGGGCAGTGCTGCAACTTTCTCTAAAATTATTATTACAATGGGGAAATTATTGGTCACTCCTTGTACTTTTAAGGCTTCAACAGTTCAGTCCGTACTATCCTAATTTTAACAAATTACTCCTCAAACATTCAAATTTCACACAATGTGGTCCAAAATGACTATTTTACCCCTCACTTCCTTTTTTTTATTTATTATTATTTCCTCTCTCTTTTTTATTATGTTCTCTGCCCCTCTCTCTCTCTCTCTAGAGTCAAACTCTCACAGTCCCTCACCTAGGGATTGATCCGAAATCCGAAATTCAACGACGACGATGTTGTCGAATCACTTGCAGAATGGAATTAAGGCGCTGAAGCTGGCCTGGTCTAGCCTCCCAAACTCCGATGAAGCCGAGAACGACATCGTTGGGTTGAGGAAGAAGGACGACGAGGGCGTCGGTTTAATTTGGCGTTTCTTGGAGCTTTGGGTTTAATATTGGGTTTTGTTTTCACCTCCCAAACTTGAATGAATCATTTACAATTAAGAGTTCAATTGTTGGTTTAAATGTTGGAGCTTTGGGTTTAATTTGGGGTTTAATCTGGGGTAGGCGGGCTGGGAGTAGAGCTCGGTGGAGGCGAGTTGGAAATAGGAGCGGAGCTGCTACCTTAGATCATAGAGCATAGTGGTAGTAATCGTAGCGACCTCTCCAAACACGGTGGCGAATCAAGGGGTGAGGTTGAGCCTGAGTGTAGCCGAAGATACGACCGCGGCGATGGGGAAGAAGCAGGTGGATGGCAGCGTGTCAAATCCATTGGCGGTGATGGATTAGATGGATGGGGTGGAGTCGTGGGTGACAGTTGAGTGCGTGCGAGGCACATGCATGTCGGCTCTGAGTTCTTCTCAAGGGTTTGGGTTTGGGTTTGGTCTTTCAGGGGTCAGTGCGAAGGGGAGAGAGAGAGAGAGAGAAGTGAGGGTAAAAAAAAAAAAAGGAAGTGAGGGGTAAAATAGTCATTTTATATCACATTGTGTGAAATTTGAATGTTTGAGGAGTAATTTGTTAAAATTAGGATAGTAGGGATTGAACTATTAACGTCCTAAAGGTACAGGGAGTGACCAGTAATTTCCCCAATTACAATTAAGAGCTGCAGAACCATTTTTATTGGTATGTCCAGAAACCATTGCTAAAGCCTAGCTGCGCATGCTAAATGTTCATTGGCATAGGTGTCAGTGAAACAACAGCCAACAACACAAAACTTATCATTACATGGAAATATTAAGCAGTTTATTCAAGCTGATATTGCTCACTAATAACAATAACAAACCTCAGAAGTATTTTGTAGCCTCACTTCTACTTAAGATCAGATTCATGATGCTGCTTCTATAATGCATGTGCTTGAAACACAATTTAGTTGTCTTTATTAGTTATACCTCTAGTATGCATTCCTCTTGTGAACAGTCAATTCAATAAACTCAAGTCAGCACAATCATATACCAGCTCAAGTTAAAACAAATTCTTGCAGGTTCTGTTTTCCTTTTGTTGTTAAAACAACTTGTAATTGCTGCTTTAGTTTCCTATTGAGAAAGCAAGCAGATTCACATAATCATATTACACATTGTATGCAAACTCCTCACAGGCTACAGTTAGCACAAGCAAGTGCAGAGAAAAGGATAATTAAAAAATAAGCATTACCTCATGTTTTCTAGGATTATAAGTTCAACGCTTCAACAAGCTCCATAGAATGGACTCTTAATATAAACAAAGAAAATAAAGCTGTAATTTACTTCCTACATGTGAAGGACAAACTACCTCCACAAAGTCTATCATCAACTTCATGACTGCAAGAAAAAAGTTATTGGTGAAGTGCACCACGTACAAGCCCCTAAACCTTATCAGAACTCAGCTAACTGGCAGTCCACCAAGTCCAAGATGAACGGTGGTTACTTACCATCTGAAGTTCTTCATGTTTGATTTCTTTAGAGGGAATTGGATAACATCTTCCTGGGGTGCCATGCTTGTGTAAGCATGTACTTTCCTTAGCTCTATGCTAGTTGCTGTAGCTTGACCAAGCTTGTGCACACTTTAGTAGTTGCTCATGTGCACACTTTAATAGTTGCTTAATTCATTAGTTTTTATTAAGCTTGTTATTGAATATGTAATCGTTTTCCCCATAGGTTTTGGAAGAAAGGTATGCGACTCCCCATTCACTAGCTAAGAGCTGCCGTTTGTTCTCATTGATTCGACTCAAAAGATAAAGGAACTATTCTCATTCCAGAGGTTGGTGTCTTTAGTAAACAGTGAGAATATGGATATGGTGCCACTCAATTAAGCCGATTTGGGCACCAGAGAGAATGAACTAAGTTGGAAAGTTGCATTGAGCTAGTTGAAGTATTACTTTTATGACTACGACCTCGGCCACCATGTGTGGAATACTTATTGACATTTGATCAAAGCATAGATTATGGCTTTTGGAGCATGTCATTACTTCAGGTGAAAGCTTGTTGCTCTGGATCCTGCTGGAAACTCTGGATCCTGCCATTGTTATTGAGTACAATTCAGGGGTTTAGCATTCATCCAGAAATATGCTGGTAAAGGAATATATAATGAGATAATTACATTGAAGCATTAACACTTTCTTAGCCCCGGAAAGCTTGAGCTGCTAGCTAAACTAAGAAGGTGAGGAGAAATTCCTTGAATAAAACTCACTTCCCCACTCTTTTTCACTATTTTTTTTTCTATGTAAATGAACTTGTATTAAAAAGAAAAAGGCAAATCTAAATTACAAACAAAATCTTCCAATTATTACACAAGATCAAAAGACTAATTAAAAATTTCTGTGCGCCCTTCTCCCCCTTGTGCCTCTTGGCTGCCTCCTCCTCCTGCAAAATTTCTCTACGAACCACTGCTGCTTATTGGTTGTTAAAGTGTTCCCAGCAACAAATCCAACAACCAACCCACTAACAAGTCCAGCAGGGAAGAATACACGCCATTCAAATGGAAAACCAGGGTCTTGGTGATCTTCTTCAATATGGCTTGGAGGTGGTGGATTTGAAATCTCAGAATCTTCACATTTCACTAGCAAATGAAATCCACACAAACCCGGATTGCCTAGATACGAACTGCTCTCAAACGTATCCAATTGGATTCCACGTGGTATAGGCCCGCTAAGATTGTTGTGGGATACACTAAACACCGCCAGGAAATTGAGTTGTGTTAGAGTAGTGGGTATCTCTCCTGATAGATGGTTCCAAGAGAGATCCAATACTTCAATAGGTAAGTGCCCGAACGATGAAAGGATATCTCCTGATAGCTGGTTTCGGGAGAAATTCAACACTAAAAGGTCTCTCAAGTACCGTAAAGATGACGGAATGTTACCCGAGAAATTGTTGTTGGAAAGGCTAAGAATTTGAAGCCCTACTAGATTCCCAATGGCACCTGGAATCTCTCCTTCAAACTTGTTACTTGAGAGATCTATGACTTTGTAGTGAAAAGGATTCTGAAAGTTAGCGTACTTCAAAGGTTTCAGCTGAACACCTATCCCGGAGAGTGACATGGAGTAATCATAAGGATACGTTACAGCACCAATACTGCAAGTATCTTGGAATACTGTCGAGCCTTCTTCATAAATACTAACAGATTTGAGGCAATTCCAGTTCTCTATGAAGTTAGACGGCAACATTCCAGAAAAAGAATTGTTAGATAAGTCAATGATGCACAACTTTGAGGACTCGAGGTTTGTTGCAGCCATGCCAATTGTGCCATGAAATCTATTAGACCGCAAACTGAGAACCCTCAAAACTGGAAGAGCCCATAACCAAGCTGGTAAGATGCCACTGATCTGATTGTTTGCCAAAGCAAGAAATTCTAGCCGAGTACAATTCGCCATAGATGTTGGTAGCTTCCCCTGCAACATATTTTCACTTAAGTCGATTGATTTAAAACTGATTCCGTTGGTACACATTGGAGGAATTTCGCCCTGAAATGAGTTATTCCGCAGGTTCAATATCTCCAGAGCATCGGAGTTACCCAAGCATTGTGGAATCAGGCCACTCAAGTTGTTGTTTGACAAATCGAGAATAAGCAGAGAACTCAAGTTGCAAAATGATACTGACATTTCTCCACTATAAACATTGCCTGGAACAGAATAAATTTTGATTGTTGGTGGTGGAGTTGGCAGTGATCCTTGTATCATGTTAAATCCAAGCTCAAAAACTAGGAGATTCGACCATGGAAGAACAACAAGGTTTTGGTCAAATCCAGATAAAGAGTTTCCAGAGAGGTTGAGATACAACAAGGTTTCTCTACTTGAGTTCCACATCCATTTCGGTATTTGGCCCTGAATATAGTTGCCTGATAGGTCTAGCTCAACCAATCCACTGTGATTCCTTAAAAATCCAGGAAACTCTGTTAAATTACATGAGCCCAATTTCAGAACTTCAAGCTTTGGAACAGCAACTCTCGCATCATTTTTAATCTGCAGAGATAACTTGTTGGATGATAATTGAAGTACCCTTAGCTTCTTGAGGTTGGGAAAATTATCGAACACAACTGATCCAATCAATTTATTTGAGCAAAGGTCAAGATATTCAAGATTGTGAAGATGGAATAGTGACCTAGGAATTGCTCCTTGCAAATTGTTAAATCGAAGGTTTAGAAGAGTTAATTGGGTGAACTTCACTAGCCATGATGGGATATGACCAGTTATTTGATTATGGTCCAAGCTAAGTTCTCTAAGTTGCGTCAGATTAGACACAAAAGTTGGGAACTCTCCACTTAAGTAGGTATGCCCAAGGCCCAAGTGGTAGAGTTCTGTCAGCTTTCCAATCCAAGACCAGGAATCAGAATCTATCAGACTAAAATTATGAGGTCGTGAGTCTTGGTGAGTGCAACTACGGTCGAAGAAAAATGAAAGATCAAGGTAATTGAGCTGGGTAAGGTTGCCTAGTGAAGATGGAACATGAGGATGGAGCTCAAGGTACTCAATGTTCAAGAATTTTAAGGAACGGAGGTTACCGATTGAATCAGGTAAGCCACCAGAGAAATTTGTCCTCGCAACATTCAAATACTCCAAGGGACTACTCCTGTTGAAATCAGGAAAGTGACCTGCCAGGTCTTGGATAGTGTCCAAATCAAGAACCTGCAAGTTTGGTAGATGGAAGATGCCAACAGGGAATTCTCCAATTAACCCACAGTTTTCTAGGCGGAGAGAAGTGAGAGAAGATGCATTGACCAAGACATCAGGCACAGTGAAGGGCATGTAAACACCGCTAAGATGAAGTTGTTTTAGGTTGGTTAAGTTTTGAACTAGGCTTCTCAGCTGGCTGGCCTTTTCCAGTCTCAACAAGCGAGTGGAATGTTCATAATTGAAAGAGAGATCAATGGCAGAGAGCTTAGATAACTTCGAAATTTCGGATGGAATTTGACCAGAAAATGAGGACTTTGAAAGGTTTAGATATGTAAGACTCGTAAGATGGCCTAACCTGGATGGTATCTCAGAGAAATTGAAGTGATTATCTGAGAGATCAAGCTTCTGCAAGTGAGCAAGTTGGAAAAGGCCGCTATTGGAGTTGAGAGAACCAAACAGACGGCTGCTTCTGAGGTAAAGGCCAACAACATGGCCAGTGTCCTTATCACACTCCACCCCATCCCACGAGCAGCAATTGCTCCTCCCTACTCCTTTTCGTGTCCAAGATGCAACCTTCGGGTGAGCAAAAGGATCTTCGGAAGCTGATTTGTTTATAGTGAAGCTCTTTTTGAACTGCAACAAGGCATAGCGATCATCAACATTGCAAAGTGTCTGAACAAATGAAAAAGAGTGGGTAATGTTGAGTAACAGCAAAAGCAGGAAATGGACAGAAAAACCATTACACAACCGCGAGGCTCCCATTCTCACAACAATCTTGTAATGTTCTGATGCTTAAGGGTTACATGTTAAGGGGAGGCTAAATTAAACTCGTTATATAGAAAAACGTTGAGGGAGGTGCATGAACAGATTTAGTTGATGACTTGAAGTCATGCCGCAAAGTTGATCATCATGTTTAATTGTCTTCTCAGTTGTTCGAAGACCTGAAGTCAAGTCGTCGTCATCGTGCATCACGCCCTAGATTTCTATTTTGGTAGATAGCTTTATTGGTTTACGCGCTAGCTGAACCTAATGATGATAACTAAATGAAGTATAAAGTATAAACAGAGTCATCGTCCCCAGCCTTACACAACAAGATCCTGCTGAATGACTGAATGTCTAAGCACAAACTTTACCTCTCCTTTTTTTCCTCTTCTTTCTGCAATTCAGATGTGTGAATACAGCACAATAGATGGCGACAAGGTTTTTTTTTTTTTTTTTTTTTTTTTTTTTTTTTTTTAAAAGGCTTGGATAGGTGAGGAAGGATCCTACCTATCCACTTAAATTAAGAGAAGGAAAACCAAAATACAAAGGAGGGGGACCAAAGCCAAAACCTCCCAGATAAAAGGAAAGCGTACATGACACTAACGAAAACGAAAGTTCGGAAGACCTAATTGGTCTCTGTTACAATGTGCAAGTATAAAGGGTGGAGCAGAGTCCCACCAAAACAAGCTTGTAGAAGCTGTACCAAAATTCGCTAATGCATTCGCAACTTGATTACCTTCTCGAAAAATGTGTGATGAGCGGAAGTTCATTTGAGAAATACGATACAAGCAATTGCGCCATTCGATGCGAAGCATCCAAGGAACTAAATTAGGACTGCGAAGAAAGTCAAGGATAAGAGAGGAATCCACTTCCAGCCAAATATGTTTCCAGTCTCTAACCCAAGCAAGTTCAATGGCCTTGATGACTGCCATCACTTCCGCAGCAACAGAGCTAGGAATTTCAAGATTAGCAGAGAAAGCACCCAGAACATGACCCCTGTAATCTCGAAAGACCGCACCATAACCCCCCACATTAGAACCATGCTTCCAAGCACCATCAGAGTTAATTTTAATCCACCCAGAAGGTGGAGGCTGCCAATTGACTTCAATTCTCCTAGGAGCATTGCGAGGCTTACATTGGACACCAAACCTCTTCAATATCCGGAGATCGCTTATGGTGTTATGTATGTTACCGTGAGCAAGTCGACTAGCATACTGAATGTGCCCTGATATCATTCGACAAATCACACCCACATGAAACACCCGGCCATCATATTTTGCTTTGTTTCTAGCATTCCAAATGAACCATAAAACTGTTGTAAAGCAAGCCAACCATAGCTCTTTTAACTGTGGATTAAATCCAGCAGAGTTACCCAAATGAAACACGCCTAATATTGAGCAAGGCAAAACACCCAATTCAAACTGGTTAATCATGTGGTTCCAGATTCCATGAGCAAATGGGCAATGAAGAAATATGTGATCTACAGAATCCAAATTAAGAGAGCAAAGACCACAACGAGAAGCCAAAGAGACTCCCCTTTTCTGCAAAAACTCATCAGTAAGCACCCTGCCCCTTAACACCTTCCATGTCAACAATGAGATACGAGGCGTAATGTACTTAGACCAAATGCATTTACCCCAATCCATTGAAGGAAGAGGGGGGCGTAAAAAATGAAAAGCTAATTTAGCAGTAAGCTCACCCGAAGAAGATGGTGACCATATCAATGAATCATCAAGTGTAGGGTCAGTAGCAATGGGCACCTTACTAATCAACTCACACAAAGCAGGATAGTGAAATTGAAGTAAGGTTCTCCACTCAATCTCGACTAATAGTTGTATGTTTTAAGAAATAGTTACGTATGCGCAACAGAGTTTTGAGAAAATTGCAATTTGGTACCCAGCCTTTGTGACAATCTAATCGCTGTCCTTTCAACTTGAGAAAGGAGGAATTAATTGCCAAATTGAAAGAACTTCCGCTGACTGAGTTTACCGAATCGACTGTTATTTTCACACGAGGAATGTATACAAGACGTCTAACTAAGAAAGCCAACTAAATTGTATTTCAAGCATACGGTTTATAGAAGGTGCATCATGAATCTGAGCATAAGTAGAAGTGAGGGTACAAATTCCAAGTTACAAATGACCACATGCCAGTCGACAGTACAATCCATATTTAACAGTAACAATTGTAGTGCACAACTTTAAAAGAGCTTCAAGGGTGTAGCAAGGGTAGAACCAATAGCTATATAGAACAATGTTTTATAAGGCTGAGGCGTAGCCGAGGCGTTTTCGGGAGAGCCTCAGCAAGGCGTTCGCCTTGAGGCGTAAGGCGTAAGCCTTACGTATAAATTAGTTGTATTTATGTATATAACTAGTCTTATGTATAGAACATGTAATGTAACCAAACACTAAATTTTGACAACCAATTCTCCCTCCCAATTACACAATGAAACTCAAAAACCAATCACACAGACTGAAAAAAAACAGAAGTTGGGAATTGTTTACATACAATTCTGATGGTAATGGCTCAAAGCTTAAAAGCTGATTATCAGCATCATTGTTACTGGCTTCATTGAGATCCCTCAAACTTCTCCTTGAAGGAGTCTTGTCTATGCAGCCACATCATGTGCCCCTGAAACTCACAAAACAAACATAACCGTCACGTCACAGCACAAACATAACCATCAGTTTCTCTATAAGATAATAACAGAAGCTATACCAGAAGCTAATTATCAGTGATTAGTACTCTAGCCAGCCTCGCTATACTTGAAGGTGTTTGATCTGCCATACAAGGAACATTAGTGCAACAAGTAGAAACTTAATTGAGAAAGCAGTTCTGCTAGAGGTAAAGCCAGCAACTTTGGCCATAATGAAACACCACTCCTTTGTTTTGATTACAAAATGATTACCAGAAACACATGATAATCCCAGATTGCTATTATATATGAGTAATATGACCAAATAAGCACATGATAATCCCCAACACTATATATGGTTTGCATATTCTGCAAACCTTGCCAATACCCATGTTCTTTCCCTCATTTAGTATCAATTGCTACCACTGCACCGATTGCTATCATACATGATTTTCATTCATTTATGCTATTATCATAATCTCACATTCCCAGTTGCACCAAAGTGATTAATTGAACAAGAAAAACAGAACATTTGCTGCAAATCGGATTCATCAGCAAGATCGAGGAAATCAAATTCATACCTTAAATCCTTTGCTGCAAATCCGATTCCAACTCTCCAAGTGAGAAAATCTCTTGCTCCAAGTGCGAAAAAAGCCTCCTTTAGAGCCAAATCCTTGAGAAAACTCATGGGCTCTTGATGATTTTATCAAATTTGTTGCCTGGGAATTGGGATTTGGAAGTGAAAGAGTCGGAGTTTTGATGGAGGAGGCTGAAGGAATCGAAAATGACTTCAGCTCGAGACCTGAAGGAGTTTTAACTCTCAAACCACCAAAACGACGTCGTTTTGATCAAAAAAAAAAAAAGAAAAAAAAATCTCAGGCGTTCGCTTTAGACGCCTTAAGGCGCGCTTTGGCCGCCTTTTCCGCCTGCATCGCCGCCTTGTCCGCCTCTGCGCCTCACCTGCAAAACACACTCATTTTCTACAGCGCCTCGCGCTTTCTAAGCCTTAAGGCGTGCTTTTTAATACATTGATATAGAATACGATCTGTTTTTTCTCCATGTGGATGCGATTGTATTTGAATCTGCTCTAGCATAACAGCCACCAGATTAGAGGAGAACAAAAACCGTGGAAGTATTACAGAAACAGAAATAAAGAGCTTCCAACATGCCACTTTTTTTTTTTTTTTTTTTTATAATTAAAATAGAGGATTAGGCGATATTAGCCCCTTGTTAGTGGTCATTGCGCAAGGCGCCTACCCTCCCCAAAATAGAGAGGGGACCACTACACCCGGGAACCCACCCCCCGTCCCTCTAGCTATTTTATTTTATTAGAATAATAAAAAACAAAATACAAGATGGAAGAGGGGGACATAAACCAAAACCACTCCCAATACCAAGAAACATTACAACTGGACTGAAATTTCCAACATTAAAGATAGCAAATCGTCCTATCTGTAAAGAAGAGAAAAAATTGAGGACCAGGAAGGACCCCCAAAAGAACAACCCAAGAAAAGCAACCAACATCGACTATGCAAACCTAAAATTAGAAAGGCCTGCCAAATCTCGGGAATATGCCGCAAGTGCACAAGGAGGACAAGAGTCCCACCAATGAACACCAACCTGATTTGCCCCAAAATTAGCTAAAGAATCCGCTACCTGATTGCCTTCGGGATAGATTGATAGGAGCATAATTATGCGATATTAATAGCGTTAATCTCTATACTTTCTTTGTTAGTTTAGTGTATTTTCTCGTTATTTACGTTGTTTATTTTTTTTATAGGTATTTTGGAGCAAAGAAGGAGAAAAGAAGTAAAAGAGGGATTGAAAAGCAAAATCGGGAAATCTGCCTGTGCAGATCAGTTAACTTCGACAGAGCAATGAGACCATCTCAGAACGATCCAGAGGATGATCTTTATATTGATGGATAGCCTCGGATGTCTAGTTTCCGAATCTTTTTACGGCTCATCAATATCATTTTTCTATAAGAAGTTATGGCCGATTTAGTACAAGAAGGTCAGGCTGCGCGTGAATCTGAGGTTGGACGGGAATTTATGTTTCGAGGCCCAAATCACACCGAGAAGCCCGAGGACGAGTTTGTGCTTCATATTTCAGCTTAATATAGACAAATGGCATGATGTGAATGGTTGGAATGAGTCATCAAGTTCAAGAGCCAATAGGAAAACTCCACCTAAGCACGTGAACCCTAATTCTTTTAGGTTTTGGATTTCCTAACCTCTAAGCATATAAAAGGAGATCAATCTGCAGCAGCTCTCTCTCTCTCTCTTCCTCCCCTTCTTTAGTTTGTTTTGTTTCTTCTATGTTTAACTAGTTTTTATTAGTTAGGGGGCTGCTCGAAGCCCCTAGACATGAACTACAAGATGATTTGACCTTTGATGTTATTTTCTTTTAAGGGCTAAATACTGTTTAGTACCCTGTGGTTTGGGTCCAAAATCAATTCAATCCCTAGACTTTCAATTTCATCAAAAACACCCTTACACTAACATTTCTCATCCAATATACCCCTCCGTCATGATTCCGTTAAATGGAGCCGTTAAGTAGCTGATGTGGCATGCCAACTTGGCACTGGTGGGGCCCACATGGCAGGCAAAATTTCAAAATTCTAGACTAAAATCTCAGAATTTTTTTTTTAATGACAATTGCAGAAAATTTGAAATAACAAATTTGATTCCATCTCTCTCTCTCCCCCCCCCCCTCGGTTTCTCAGCAATCTCATCCTTAGATCTGCTGAACCAACCAATCTCACCACTCTGGTTTCTCCGTCGGCTGCTCCCATACCGGAAACAAAGCTCTTCGTAATAGTCTCACGCTCCATACCCACTACTCTAGTCATCATTTCGTCTGTAGTGAAAGCCCCAAATGGATCGAAAACCGGCGACTCCGATTAGCAATCGGACTCGGATTCAGAGTGGATGCTATCGCAATCAGAATCGGAATCTTTGAGTTTGGGTATTCTCTAGCGTCATCGGGACTTCATCGGCGTCGATCTGGATGTAATCTATGAGGATTGATTCTGGGTTTTTGCAATTTTTAATTTCCCAGAATTGCAGAGATGAGGGCTTGTCATCAGAGGCCTTGAACGGTGCGATCTGATGAGGCTCCGATTCCATCCATTCCGCTCCGATCCGCGTACGTCATCATGTTTTTCTTCGACTGGTTCTACGGCGTGCTTGCTTCCCTCGGTCTGTGGCAGAAGGAGGCCAAGGTCTTGTTCCTCGGGCTCGATAATGCCGGCAAGACCTTGCTTCACATGCTCAAAGATGAGGTTAGCCCCCCCCCCAATCCCCTTATTCCTATTCCATTTTTTCCTTTACTTCAATTTCAATACATAGATTAGATTCTTCATTTATGTTTGAGATGAATTGAAAGTTAAGCTAGATTTACTAGATCTATAATTTTTATGCTAAAAACTAAATAGCTTCACAAACTGCTGGAGCTTGAAGCTGATGGGGTTTTGGATAGGTTGGATGATCTGGGAGACCAATTTGATATGAAAGCTTTGGTCTTTCACATTTCTGGAGTCTTGGGTTTTCTCAGTGTTTAAAAAATTTCGTGAAATATGTGAAATTGATGGTCTAAATTTGTGGTAGAGAGGGTGTGTTAAAAATTTAGATGAGAATGAATAGACTTCAGGTTTAATCTGTTGGTTTGGATAGAGAAAGATACTAACTTTGAAACTGGGTTTTCTGTTTTGATTAGAGTTCTGATAAATTAGGGAAATCCATCATGGATCTGAGATTCTCAGATCTATCCATCTAGGACTATTCATTTTATGTTTGCTAGGATTATTCATTTATGTTTGATCCATTTCCCGTTTATGAAGGTGCATGATTTTTGAATTTTTCCTTACTTGTGCAGTTTGAAAGGTTCGATTGATTGGACATCTTGATCTCAACTTCTCAAGGGCTGTTCATTAGTCTTCGAAAACACAAGAACCTACTCTCCAGCAACTAAGGTGTTAGCAGACTTAACAGAAAAAGATATGGCCTGTAGTTTCTGTAACAATTCAATTTTCACAGATTGGTGTTATACATGTAGTACTTCTTACTTTAGCATTGTCTACTTTAGTTTAGTTTCTCATGGTTCATGTAATCTTGACTTCAGGTTGTTTATGAATACAAATGGCTATAGTCTTGCAGTGGATATATGGAGCTTGGGATGTACTATTCTTCAAATGGCGAGTTCAAAACCCCCATGGAGCCAGTATGAAGGGGTGAGAAATACCGTTCAGAACCTATTCCTTTACAAAATTTCTTTTCCATTACTAGCATAATGAAAATACAAAATTCCTTTTTTACAATGTATATTTCATTATTTTATTTTGGAATTGTCGTAGAACTCACAAGCTGTAGCTGTTACACAAGCTCTGGTAGCATACTTATTTTGATTTATAGTGTAACAAATCCCACCTTCCATGAGTGACTAGGAGCAGTTGACATGTCTTTTTAGGAGCAACTCCATGAAAAGGAGCAGGCCATGCATGCAGGATTTGGAGATGAAATTACAAGAAAAATATAGAGAGCTGCATCCTACCAAATTAGATAATGAAGCAGTTAGTTATATGTTTATGAATTTTCTCTTGGTTGCTTTAGCTGAGCAATTTCTAAGTTTTACCCACTTTCGTAATTTATATATATATGAGTTCAGAAGACAAAGGAAGTTGCAGATGAAGTTTTGTTCATGGCAATCTTATCAACTTTGAGTCACCAATTATGATACTGTTGAACATCTGTAGAAGAGTTCCTGCTACAACATATTTGAATTCGACTAAACTACTATACCTTTTCCTCAATATTTCCTATCCATGTGTACGTTTCCTGTTTTCCTCCACAACTAAACTCCTACAACTTCCAACAAAATCAACATCTTGCATACACACCAGTCAATGATCATTTCCCTGTTCAATACCAAACATTAGGTTCTGTTTTCAGTGTTATGTTCTTTCTTGGAAAATTTGATCTACAATTGTAGTAAACTATAGTAAGCTCTAACATGCCTAAATCAAAGTCTGAAAGAAATGACCCTTGCTTAGATCTAGACCATTAGCTATCATGGAATCTTCGTGCTTTATCTCAATGATATGTAGCTATAAATCACATTGCCCCTTTGTTCTCAACTGGAATAAAAAAAAAAAAAATTGCAAATCTGCTTTGTGTTTTGGAACCATTCCTTTACTCTTCTTTTCTGTCTGTTAGTTTTTATTTTGTGATGACTTACTACTGTTATGACTTGCAGTGAACCAGTCACAGCCAACCGTGGACAGCTCCGAAGAACTAATGTAAAACTTTTGGTTAAGATTACAAATGTAATATATTTTTCTTAAGACCAACTATTTTTGTAACCAACATATAAAACACAATGTTGGTTAGAATAGCAATTTTTCAAAAAATGTAAATAGATAAGCTTGGTTAGCATACCGGGTCTTGATAAGAATTTCATTTTTTGGAATATGTAAATATACTGTTCAATTCAAGAAAAAAAAAGAACCTGCGGCATCGCGCGGGGGAATGATCTAGTTGAATCTATTTGTCTTTGGATTTGTGTGGAAGGAAATATCAATGTCACTACTTTGTAAAATTAAAAAAAAAATCCCAGAATTTGTTATTTCAAATTTTCTGCAATTTTGTCATAAAAAAAAAAATTCTGAAATTTTATTTTAGAATTTTGCCTGCCATATGGGCCCCACCAGTGCCAAGTTGGCATGCCACATCAGCTACTTAACAGTACTATTTGACTGAATCATGACGGAGGGGTCTATTGGATGAGAAATGATAGTATGAGGGTGTTTTTGATGAAATTGAAAGTCTAGGGACTGAATTGATTTTGGACCCAAACCACAGGGTACTAAACAGTATTTAGCCCTTTTTTTAATCCAAGATGAGACTTTTTCTTACTACTTTTCCATTGATGAATGCTCTTGCTTGTATGCTTTGAGTGCACGCTTAGTATGCATATTTGGATTCTAATGCTTTGATTGTTTGATGCCTGGATCAATAGTTGGATTCCTCAAACCTTCTAGAGAAGCAATTGTTAGTTTTCACTATCAAGTAAACTAAGTCCTAGGTTTAGCAAGGCGCTAAGTTTATTGCGATGCCTAGTGATGTCTCAAACTCTTTTAGACCTTAATGATCTCTGCATGTTTAATCTAATAAGCGTACCTTTAGGTTGCATTGCTTGGGAATAGTCTAGGTGTAGAGCACTTCCTGCCTAGCGTACGAAGTAAGAAAGGGTAATAGGTTGTGTTCAAGCGTACCAAGCCAACCTGAGGATCTTCATCTAGATAATTGAATTAGGATTGAACAAATTATCTTGTGTGTGATTGTCCGGGGTGGATGCATCTTCCCTAACTATCTTTATCATATTGTTTTCAAACCATCTTAAAATCTGTTTTCGTTACTTTCTGTCCTCTATATTTTTGTAATTATTTTATATAGTAAACGATATCCGAATAATACCAAATTTTGTGTGCAAGACGCCCTGTGTGTCTAGTATATCTCTGTAAATTTTCGTAATTTTCTGAGTAGTTTAGGTTAGGTTTTTAATTAGGTTTTCGACTGCTGTTCGCTAGGAACAGTGGTCACTTTTGTGACATTGTTTTGAGTAGTTATAACCTTAGTCCTCTGCGGGAAAGAACCTTGTTTACCCTTGCTACAATTGACAATCTTAAGTGTGAATAAGGAAAATCAATAGCTTATAAACTTTAGCTATCATAGATATGAGAAACTTTCACCGACATAGATGCAAGCATAACCCGACAGTTGAACCAATTGGTAGAGTATCGCCATGGTACATCACTCTGAAGAGAAGACAAAAAATGAATTACCAAAGCAGAGTCACTTTCAATCCATAGGGAACGCCAACCGTTCTGTGATGCAATATGAATAGCATGAATCACTGCCTGAAGCTCAGCCTCCAAAGCATAGGCCACCCCAAGAGCCCCCGCAAAACAACCAAGCACACGCCCCAAATGATCACGAAAGATGCCACCAAAACCTGCGGGACCGGGAGTGCCTCTAGCTGCACCATCAGTATTAACCTTAACTTGTAAAATAGAAGGAGTATGCCACATAACCTCTATAATTTTTGGAGCTTTAGGGGGTCTCCCAAGAACACCTATCCGACGCATAATGCAAAGCTCAGCAACTGAATTCTTCATGGTTCCCTTACTTAGGGAGTCAATCTCAAATAGTTGAAGCCGAATGGAATGGTATAATGTCCTCACCGACAGCATGGAATCCTGAAAACGAATAGCGTTTCTCGCATGCCAAATAGCATAAAAACCAGCTCCAATCATACCCCACCATATAATACTCAATTGGGAACCAAAACCATGGCGAATTGGATAAGAAAAAAAGAATTAATATCAGCGAAAGGAGTAGCCACCTGAAACAAGTCCAACATGCCACTTTAATGCCACCAAAAATATGGAATGGTAGCCAAAGAGAGAAACTTATAGCACAAGTTTTAGCCAAAGAAAAACTTATAGCACATCATAGTTTGGGCCCGCAGGTAAGGATTGATATTAAACTTCAAGTAAAACTACTCCATATATCTTGGCTGAGGTGATATGTCATGGGAGAACACATACTTGAACATAAGCACAAAGATATAGAATAAAATAAAAAAAGATATAAAAAAAAAAAGAGAGAAAACTAACAAAGGGTTATGAAGAAGACATGTATAACAGCAACACCATACCTCTGAATGTAGCAACATTCAGAAGAAACCCACGGAAGTTGAACTTTCGACGCTGAATCTTGTGAACCTATGTCTACCAAAAAACAAAAAAAAAATGAAGATGCGTATAAGAAAGTCGTGAGCTCTACGGATTTATGATTCTTCACGCAAATCCCAAATTGATTTGAGACCTGTGCCAATAATAGTGGTTTTGAGTTCATGGGGATGGTCCTCGAGTGGTGACCAAGGACTTCATGATCCCATACCCTTCATTCAATATCAAGGGTTGAGATTAAACAGCTAGTGTGTTAACCAAGAAAGCCGAAGTTGTAGATTTCGATCGGCCGGCTACACACTAACTGGCAGTGTTTCGGTAAAGATGGTCCAAATCTGTCTAGATCATGATGTCAATGGTCCAGACGGGCAGAAGGATATAATGAAATTCTTTGATTGGTAGTTTTAATTTTGATCTTAAAGATTTCGTTTCTTTAAATACACATTCTTGACCAAGATAAATAAATAATAAATTTCAAAAATTTCACCCAAAAGCTACAAGGAAGGAAAAAAGGCCGTTGACCAAGTGGAAATGCCCTCCACGGGGTCGGTTGAAAATAAATGTAGATGGAGCTTTCAAAGTTTACAGTGGTGTTGGAGGTATTGGGGTAGTGGTCAGAGATGATTTAGGCACGGGTATTGCCGCTATTGCTAGGCCATTTCTGCATGCATACTCGGCTATTAATATGGAGGCTGAGGCGTTCAGAGCGGGTCTTCTACTTGGTATTCACCAAGGCTGGACTGAAATAGTTATTGAGAGCGACTCTGCCATGCTAATTGCTGCACTCAAGAGTGAGGAGGAAAATTTCTCGGAGGTAAGTCGGGTTTTTAGTGATTGTAAGGATTATATGACTGCTTTTCAATTAGTAGAAATTCGACATATTTTCCGTGAAGCAAATGGTGTTGCGCATAGGCTTGCACACCTTGCTAGTTCTGATTGGCTTGATGATGTTTGGATAGATGAGACTCCTGCTATTATTCAGGATGTGCTCTACGAGGATTATTGTACTTGTTCTATTGTAGCACGGGGTTCAGGTTTTATGTCCCCCCCGTTGCAAAATTCTACTATTAATATAATAAATGGAACCGGGCGTGGAGATGAGCCTCCCAGTTAGGCTGGGTTCCAAACCCCTTTCAAAAAAATAAAAAATAAATAAATAATAAATATTAAATACTTTAAAGACATTGCTGCATTTGAAGCAGATGGAAGCTTGAGAATAAATAAATCAAAATACATTTGAAATGATACTGAAAGACATCATTCTATCGCAACAAATTGGAGAAGCATTGTTGCCCTAAAGGATTTTTCTTGTCCTTGTATTACGAGTTTTGGTTAAGAGATGGGAAACAAATTATAATACGCAGATTTGATTGGATTATTTTCGGATAAAGTGTTTTCTTTTATTATAATTTTCGGATAAAGTTTAATTAGTAATTTTTATTGTTTCAGTTATGAAATTTCAAAATAAGTTATATTTTACACTGAATCAAACAATTATTACTATCAAGCGACTATCTCACTCCTCTTTTTATTGTGTTTGCCAAAGGTTTCAACTAAAACGATAAGATTACTCATTGTGTTTAAGGAAAAGAGATTTTGAGAGAGATTGTAGAGAGAATTGTCCAACATATTATTGAGAATAGGAGCCCTATATATAGGGATTACAAAGTACATATTCTAATGTTACAAGGAATACTAATCTATCTATGATTAGGAATTCTAGAACCTTCTCTCCTATTACTACTCCTAGTTTGATAAGGCACACTAAGTCGATTTTCCTTCAACACTCCCCCTTGTGCCGCTTCAAACTTGGTGGTGACGCTTCATTCGTTGCCTCGTTAAAAACCTTGCCAGGTAACAAAAACCCTGTGGGACAAAAATAACCCTGGTCGAAGGACAAAAAGAGCACAACACGTCCTTCACTCTTCGAGATTGAACATGTAGACATCATAACTCCCCCTGATGTCGATATCTCCCCCTGATTGCTACAATCGTGGGAGTTCGGATAACTTTCTCAATCCGATGCTCTTCACCTGTTTCTCGAATGTGGATTTAGGTAACGACTTAGTGAATAAGTCTACTACAGTATCCTCTGATCGGATTTGATTCACTTCAATCTTTAGAAGTGTTTGTTGTTGCTGATTATAAAAGAACTTAGGCGATATGTGCTTGGTGTTGTCGCCCTTGATGAAACCTAACTTCATCTGCTCAATACAAGCTGCATTATCCTCATAAATACATGTAGGTTCATCCGTGGTAGACTTCAAACCACAACTTCCTTGAATATGTCTTATTATAGACCTTAGCCATATACATTCTCGTACGGCTTCATGTAGAGCAATAATCTCTGCATGATTTGAGGAAGTAGCAACAAGGGTCTGCTTTGTAGACCTCCAAGATATCGCAGTGCTTCCCATGGTAAAGACATAACCCGTTTGGGAGCGACCTTTGTGAGGGTCAGAGAGGTACCATGCATCAGCTAGCAAAACCCATCAAAACATCATTGTCGTTTTGATGGAGGGGGATAGGGTGAGGCCGGCCACCCTTGATGGTGGTGGCGGCGTTGGCGGCAACATGGCTGGCCACTATGTTATGTGGACGGCGGCTCCATGCCTAATGGGGTCCGATCCCATTCTTCCGTCATTCCTCTTCTCTCTGTAGGGATAAAATAGGCCCATATCAATCGTACCTCTTAGGTATCGAAAGATTGTCTTTACACCAATCCAATGGCGGCGTGTTGGCGCAGAGCTATGTCGAGCTAATTAACAAGTTCACTGCGAATGAGATGTCTGGTCTTTGTGCATTGAGCTAAGTACAATAATGCGCCTATTACACTTAAATAGGGCACTTCGGCCTCTAATGGTTCTTCGTCCTCATCCTTTGGACGAAACGGATCTTTTCCGGGCTCAAGACGACGACCGTGTTTTAAACCGGTCACTACGGTGCTCGAGTTCTAAACCGAGACAAAACCGTGTTTTCTCAAGATCTTTCATCTCAAATTCGTATTTCAATTATTTAGCAGTTTCCTTCAACTCATCTAGAGTTCCAATTAGGTTCATGTCATCGACATAAACTGCTACGATTGCAAATCCGGAACTTGTTCTTTTAATGAACACGCATGGACATATTTCATTGTTAATATATCCCTTCCCAATCAAGTAGTCACTTAGACGGTTATACCACATCCGTCCGGATTGTTTTAATCCATATAGTGAGCGTTTTAATCTTATTGAAAACGCGCTCCGTGGTTTAGAGCCACTTGATTTGGGTAATTGAAGTCCATCTGGAACCTTCATATATATCTCTGAATCTAGATCCCCATAGAGATATGCTGTAACCACATCCATAAGCTGCATGTCAAGTTTTTCGGAAACTACCAAACTGACAAGGTAGCGGAACGTTATAACGTCCATTAAGGGAGAATATGTCTCCTCGTAGTCGATTCCAGGGCGTTGTGAGAAACCTTGCGCCATGAGGCGGGCTTTATATCTAACCACCTCATTTTTCTCATTACGCTTTCTAACAAAGACCCATTTATGGCCAACAGGTTTTACATCTGGGGGTGTCTGCGTTATAGGCCCAAATACCTGTCTCTTTGTTAGTGAATCCAATTCAACCTGGATCGCATCTTTCCATTTAGGCCAATCCGCTCTTCGTTGACATTCTTCAACAGAGCGAGGTTCGATATCATCATATTCTATGATTTCTTTTGCAACATGATATGCAAACGCATCATCAATTGCCATAGAATTTCTATCCATCATCTCATGTACACTAGTGTAATTTATGGAGATCTCTCTATTCTCTGGAGTTAGTTCTGACATTGGAGCGTCCCCCAATGATGTCTCTCGGACATAACCATAATCCGGAATATTCTCATGAGATGGATTATTCACATCGATGATTAATGGATTATTTTGTGCCAAACTCGCTTTCTTTCTTGGGCGAGAATCCATCGAACCTATAGGCCTCCCGCGCTTCCTGGCAGAAGCCATGGGCCTAGCCACAACGTTACCATCACTGTGAGAGGGGACGTTGGCGCCATGCTCAATTGCCCTTGAGATGGCGTCATGTCCTCTGATTTTAGGGACATCAATCCTTGCAGGCACGTTTGCAGCAGGTATGTGTGATCTCGTCACTTTTGCGATATCAGAAAACGCATCAGGCATCGATTCTGCTACGTTCTGAAGATCGAGAATTCTCCGCACTTCAATTTCGGACTGTACGGTTCGGGGATCAAGATGAGACAGAGTGGGGACAGACCACGACAATTCCTGTCGTTCCTGTTGAACATTGATGTTCTTATCTCCCCCTAACGACGGGAAGACTGTCTCATCGAAATGACAATCGGAAAATCTTGCGGTAAAGAGATCGCCTGTCAAGGGTTCTATGTGTTACACCCCACATCCGATTTACCCCTTTTACTGAGTTGCACGAATCACTGTATGTTTTACCATTCGCGGTTATAGTTTTATCTTTTAGGGGGGTGGCTAGAAGTTGACTTTTTATGGGTTAACAATTTGAGAAAATTTCCTTCATGAAAGTTGTAGAGGACGTTAAACCGAGCGTGTGCATATGTGGTACATAAAAATCGGAGTTCGTATGTGAAAGTTATAGCTTAAAATGTGGAAGTTACTGTTCATGGTAAAATTTGAATAAAAAATGGAAAGTTACCTGGGTAGGTTTCCAAAACCGGAAACCCACCCCTCTTTCTCTCTCCTCTCCCCCGACTCTTCCCCCTTTCCCTTCGGATTTTCTTCCTCCCTCTGATTCCTCACTTTCCGGCCACCATCCGGCGTGCAACCGGTCACCACAGGGGCGCCTCAACCCGCTCTGGACGCCAGTGACCTAGGATTGTGGAGTTTTGGCCGTGAAAGTCCGGATCGAAGCAAAGATTGCTCCGGCTGCAGTTTTGGGATTTCGCCGATTTCCGGCCATTCCGGCCACCTCCGGCCACCATATTGACATCGAAGGTTTGGTTTTTGATGGTGATCATTTCCCCTAAGGTAGTTCATTCCAATTTGCATTGTAGAGGTTGAATTGATGATTTTTCATTTCTAGGGTTCTTGAAGCTTCGGGGCTTTCCTTCACCGGCTTGATTCGACTACTTCGAGGTAAAATTGGTTGATGTTGTAGTTGGGAAGTTGATTGGGCTTGTTGTGTAGATGCTAGTGCCGGAGTTTGGTGGTCATCGGAGGAAGTGGCCGCCGGCGCGTGGTCCCCATGCGCCGCCACTGTAGGTAGCGCGTGGTGGCGCGTAGAGCTGTGTTTTAATTGTCGTTTTAATCCCATGTACCCTATAATGATTGTAGAATGTAATGCATGAAGTTTGGTGGAAATCGGAAGATTTACGAATTGAGTTAATTGGTTAATTATTGATTTTCGCGAATTCGATCGCCGAATTCCTTTCGGATTCACTTTAGATATTACATCGATGAGAGATTATTGTGGGAGTAAGGATGGATGTTGTGGAGAGTTGAGGAGTTGGATTTTAGGAAAGGGGGGGGGGATGTTTTGAATTTCCAATTATAAGTATTGTAGAGTTAATTCCGTCCTGTGAATTATATATATATTTATGAATGTTATTCGTACAGGACGAGAGGAGTCTCCATACGAGGAAAATACCGAGCGACGTCAGGATTGAGCATATATCGTGAGTGGACTTTTATTTTTAAGTAAATGATGCATGCATTTATTCTTTGATTATGCTCTAATTATTTATCATTTTACATTTCGAGCATGTGATTTGATTTCGGAGATGGATTTCGTTTTATCTCATATAATTACTTTCGATAATGATTCGTTTCCGAAGTTGCTTATGATTTATAATTTTATTTGATGAATTATTTATTTCCGAGGTGATTTCCGGAATTTTACTTTTTAGTTATATTCCTATTCATGGATTTGAGATTTTTGGAAAGGTTTCGAAATGGGATTTCGATGGAATTATTTTATTGTTTATTTATTTGATCCTTGGTTTTGGCATTGGGAATGCCTTAGCAATAATGTCGGTTTGAGAACTTTGTTTATTTGAAGATTTTATGGCGTGCGGGGTCACGTCATTGGAAATTCTTTTACGAGAGATGGGGAAGCCTTATGTATTTTTGGATTTACTGGATTTTCGGTTATGTTTCCCTGTGCCATACTGAGGGGTGATTATATCATGCTAGCATTGATTTTCCGCCTTTGTGGCGTGGTGATGGGATCACCGTAGCCCTTCCGCCTTTGTGGCGCAGGTTACTGTCTCTGTGACAGTAATTCTGTAGCCCGGTATCCTATCGCTACACTTAGTGGCGTAAGGGTATATTACGGGAGTTATGAGAGTTTTTAGCCTGGGAGGCTATCACCCGAGCCTGGGAGGCTCACTGGTATGGCTATTGCCTTCCCCTACTCACTTTACTACTTAAGCTAGCGGGGCTAGCTCGATTTTCGTTTAACCAGCGGGGCTGGTCTTATTTTCCTTGAGTATCAGAGTTCCAACTTTTTCTTTTAAATCGTATGTGACTAGCGGGGCTAGTCGGTTTTCATGAGTGGAACTCCTCTTGTTTTATTTTCGTTAATCATTGCATGCATCTGGAATTTTTAAAGAAATAAATGTGGGAAGGTATAAAATCCATTTGGTTTAAATTTGTTTATTTTTGTCCACTCACGCTAACGTTTTTATGTACTTTCCCCTGGGCCCTTCGGTTTCAAATGCCCAGTTTTCAGTGTTGCTGCTCGGCGTTCAGGAGTGAGCCATAGTGACCGCATCCGCTTCCGTCATCATATTTTGTAGGTTATTTATTTAGCCTACTGTACTCTATGTTAAACTTATATTCCTAGAATGCTCTGATTACTAAGGGATATGTGACCCAAACTTGTATGAATTATATTTGAGGTCTATGACCTAACTTTGGTGATTGTAGTAACTTGTACCTTTCGGAGATTATGTATGATGTTGTTAGCTTTGAGATGGGATTGGTGGAATTTGGGAGCAGGGTGGCTCCAGGAGTTGTGGTTGGATTATTAGAAGTGAATTTTGTTTTCCGCAGGATTTTGGGTTATCCATTTTTAAGGGAGGTTATGCCGAAATTTTTTGGTAAATCTCCTTTAAAGGTGGGTCCCGCAGGGCCACTTCGGATTCCAGGGTGGAATTCGGGGTGGGTCCTGTCACTATGTAGCGGACAATAGTTGGAGAGTCATATCCAACATAAACACCTAATCGTCGTTGAGGACCCATTTTGGTGCGCTGTGGCGGCGCAATTGGCACATAAACTGCACACCCAAATATGCGTAAGTGTGAGACATTAGGCTCATACCCAGTCACCATCTGGGACGCAGAAAAGGGTTGAGTGGCAGTAGGCCTCAGACGAATAAGCACAGCTGCATGCAATATTGCATAGCCCCAAGCAGAAATAGGGAGATTGGTGCGCATTACCAATGCCCTAGCGACCATTTATAGTCGTTTAATGGCGGCTTCTGCGAGACCATTTTGGGTGTGAACATGAGGAACTGGATGTTCAACTTCAATCCCAATGGACATGCAATAATCATCAAAAGTCTTTGATGTAAACTCCCCAGCATTGTCTAACCTCATAGACTTAATAGGATGATCAGGGTGGTGAGCCCTTAACTTAATAATCTGTGCTAGGAGTTTAGCAAATGCAGCGTTCCTAGTGGACAATAGCATGACATGTGACCAGCGTGTCGATGCATCAACCAACACCATAAAATATCGAAATGGTCCGCATGGTGGTTGAATAGGTCCACAACGTCATGACTCCTATGGTCATGTTAGGGTTTTCTCAACCCTATACCCTCAACGTCATGACTCCTATGGTCGTGCTGATAACGTGTTTTTCCACAAGCATGCATAAATAATATGGTGCAGAGAGCCTCCAAACAATATTTCATAACTCTTTCAAAGTTATAGTGAAGCAGATATTATTCCATCGTGCTTCTATGTTCGGAAAGTTGTGAATGTTACTAAAACGTTCACTAGGCGCAACCCAAAGGTTGTTAGCGTTATCCTCATTCATGTACTAAAACTGGAGGGCTATCTTCATGTGGCACTTCATCAGGGTAAATGCCCTGGAATTTTCTATCTCAGTTTGTGAGTCTTGAGTGGTTCCTTTAGAACAGGGCTCTTGGATTGTAGGCAAATAAATATCCCGTGCCCGTAGAATCCAATGGAGTAAAATCGAGCTCGTTCAAGTCTTACATCCTGAAAGGAAAGCAAGAACGTATTAGTTTCGGAGTCAATGCTTCCACGAAAACTAATATAAGATTTATGAGCCTTAATGCTACCAAGAAATCGATTTCCAAGAATATTTGGATTAGACCGAAACAATGATGTTTAAATGGTCAAAATCTATGCTCACGAACGCTCTTAGTCCGTAGCTTACGAACGCTCTTAGTTCGTTAAATCGATGCTTACGGACGCTCTTAGTCCGAAGTCTTACGAACGCTCTTAGTTCGTTAATTGCGTGAATCCCCACGATTCCGCTTTCTTAAGAATCGAACCCACGTTATAAGAAAGGTGGGATGTAGAAGAAGGGAGGTTGCAAGTCCCCGAAGAAAAAGAAGGAGGAAATTAAATTTCAAAAGCGGCAGCTTTAACTTAAAACTTACTTGATGAAATTCCGAACAGATTCTCTTCTGAACAGCTTGCACTTCGATTGATGTACCGGTCTCAAAACAACTCCGATAAGGCTGAAATTCGGAGGTCAGATGGAAGAGACAGAGATGAACAACTTTGATGAAGAAAGGATTTTGATCTGAGGTTCCGAACTAGACGTTTCGGGGCTTGCAAGCAGACGGACGTGCACAGGAAAGGAGAAGGATGCAGTTGGTGTGCGTTGGTGATGCAGGGGCAGCAGACGTGCAGTGGTGCTGCAGGGGCAGCAGGGATACGTGCGCAGTGGCGCATAGGTGCTGCAGGGGCAGGCGCGCAGGTGAGGCTAGCGTGGGCTAGGAGCTGCGGTGATGAAGAAGATTTTTGGGTTTTTGGTTTTTGGTTTGTGGTTAAAGCTCGTGCTGATAACGTGTTTAAGGAAAAGAGATTTTGAGAGAGATTGTAGAGAGAATTGTCCAACATATTATTGAGAATAGGAGCCCTATATATAGGGATTACAAAGTACATATTCTAATGTTACAAGGAATACTAATCCATCTATGATTAGGAATTCTAGAACCTTATCTCCTATTACTACTCCTAGTTTGATAAGGCACACTAAGTCGATTTTCCTTCAACACATTGTTTTTTTTTTTTTTTTTTTAACTTGGTGGATAAGAGAAGACAAATATATTTATCCTATAACTACAACACATTGTTGTAATAATTCTCTTAACCTTATGTTGTTACCCAGCCTAACTTGGTGATTCTCTTAACCGATTTGTTCTGTTAAAATAACTCTTGGGTGCCATATATTCCCTTGATGAACATCCTGCAATTGTTATGGAGTAAACTTCAGGGGTTTAGCATTGATGCAGAAATATGCTGCTAAAGGAACATAATAATGAGATAATTACACTGAAGCATTGACACTTTCTTAGCCCCAGAAAGCTTAACAAGGTGAGAAGAAATATCCTTGAATCAAACTCAGTTCTCCACTCTTTTTCACTATTTTTTTTTTTTTTTATGTAAATGAACTTGAATAAAAAAGAAATAGGCAAATATAAATTACACAGAAAATCTTCCAATATACACAAGATCAAAAGACTAGTTATGTTTACAAAGACTAAAAATTAAAAATTTCTGTGCGCCCTTCTCCCCTTATTTGTGCGTCTTGGGTGCCTCCTCCTCTTGCAAAATTTCTCTACGAACCATTGCTGCTTATTGGTTGTTAAAGTGTTCCCAGCAACAAATCCAACAACCAACCCACTTGCAAGTCCTGCAGGGAAGAATACACGCCATTCAAATGGATAATCAGGGTCTTGGTGATCTTCTTCAATAAAGCCTGGAGGTTGTGACTTTGAAGTCTCAGAATCTTCACATTTCACTTGCAAAGGAAATCCGCACAAACTCGGGTTTCCTAGATACGAACTTCTCTCAAACGTACGGAATTGGTTTTCATGTGGTACAGGCCCCCTTAGATGGTTGTGGGATACATTAAACGCCGAAATGGAAGTGAGTTGTTCTAGACTTCTGGGTATCTCTCCTGAAAGATGGTTATTGGAGAGATCCAATGATTCAAGTCCAGTCCAGTTCCCTATAGATGAAGGGATACTACCAATGAGAATGTTGTTGGAGAGGTTAAGCAATTGAAGCCCCACCAGATACTCGTACACAATGGTTGGAATCTCTCCTTCAAATTTGTTACTTGAGAGATCTATGACTTTGAAGTAAGGAGAATCGGCGTACTTCAAAGGTTTCAACACAACACCTATGCCAGATATTGACATCGAGTAATCATAATGATACGTTACAGCACCAACTCTGTAAGTATCTTGGAACATTGTCGACTCTTCATAAATACCGCCAACCGATTCGAGGCAATTCCAGTACACCTCATAGTTGTGTGGCAGGATTGGCAGCGTACCTGAAAAAGAATTGTGAGATAAGTCAATGATGCACAACTCTATTGAGGACCCGAGGTTTGTTGGAGCCGCGACAATTGTGCCATAAAATCTATTGGACCGCAACCTGAGAACCCTTAAAACTGGAAGATCCCATAACCAAGTTGGTAAGATGCCACTAATCTGATTCTTTCCCAAATTAAGAAACTCTAGCCGAGTACAATTGGCCATAGATATTGGTAGCTCGCCCTGCAACATATTTTCACTTAAGTCGACCGATTTAAAACTAATTCCGTTGGTACACATTGGAGGAATTTGGCCCTGAAATGAGTTATTCCGCAGGTTCAATATCTCCAAAGCACCTGAGTTACCCAAGCATTGTGGAATCAGGCCACTCAAGTTGTTGTTGGACAAATCAAGAATAAGTAGAGAACTCAAGTTGCAAAATGATGCTGACATTTCTCCACTGTAAACATTGTTTGGAACAGAATAAATTTTGATTGTTGCTGGTGGAGCTGGCAGTGATCCTTGTATCCTGTTAAACCCAAGCTGAAAAACTTTGAGATTCCTCCATGGAAGACCAACAAGGTTTTGGTCAAATCCAGATAAAGAGTTTCCAGAGAGGTTAAGACTCAACAAGGTTTCTCTAGTTGAGCTCCACATCCATTTCGGTATTTGGCCCTGAATATAGTTGTCAGATAGGTCTAGATCAACCAATCTACTACTATTCTTTAAAAATTCTGGAAACTCGGTCAAATTGCATGAACCTAATTTCAGAACTTCAAACATTGGAGCAGTAGCACTCAAACTACTTTTCATTTGAAGAGATAACTTGTTGAATGATAACTTAAGTACCCTTAACTTCTTGAGGTTGAAAAACGTATCAAAATCAACTGATCCAATTAAGTTATTTGAAGAAAGGTCAAGAAGTTCAAGATTATGAAGATAGAATAGTGACCTTGGAATTGCTCCTTGCAAATTGTTAAACCGAAGGTTTAGAAGAGTTAATTTGGTAAACTTCGTAAGCCATGATGGGATTTCACCAGTTATATTGTTATTGCCCAAGTTGAGCTCTTCTAGTTGAGTCAGGTTAGCCACAAAAGTTGGAAACTCTCCCTTCAAGTAGGTATGGCCAAGGCCCAAGTGCTGAAGTTTGGTAAGCTTTCCGATGCAAGACCAGGAATCTACGAGACTAAAATTGTTTGGTGAAATGTCTGAGTGAGTGAAACTACGGTCGAAAAAAAATGAAAGATCAAGGTAATTGAGCTCGGTAAGATTGCCAAGTGAAGATGGAAGGTGAGAGTTAAACTCACAATACTCAATGTTCAAGAATTTTAAGGAACGAAGGTTACCGAGTGAAGCAGGTAAGTAACCAGAGAAACTCGTCCTCGCAACATTCAGATACTCCAAGGGACTACTCCTGTTGAAATCAGGAAAGTGACCTGTCAGGTCTTGGTTAGTGTCCAAATCAAGAACCTGCAAGTTTGGTAGATGGAAGATGCCAACAGGGAATTCTCCAATTAACCCACAGTTTTCTAGGCGGAGAGAAGTGAGAGAAGATGCATTGACCAAGACATCAGGCACAGTGAAGGGTATGTTAACTCTACTAAGATGAAGTTGTTTTAGGTGGGTTAAGTTTAGAACCAGGCTTCTCAGCTGGTTGGCCTCTTCTAGTCTCAACAACTGATCAGTGGAATTTTCATAATTGAAAGAGAGATCAATGGCAGAGAGCTTAGATAACTTTGAAATTTCGGTTGGAATCAGACCAGAAAATGAGGACTTTGAAAGGTTAAGATATGCAAGACTCGTAAGATGGCCTAATGTTGATAGTATTTCTGAGAAATTGAAGTGATTATCCGAGAGATCAAGCTTCTGCAAGTGCACAAGTACTTGGAAAAGGCTGCTATTGTAGTTGACAGAACCATACAGACAGCTGCTTCTGAGGTCAAGGCCAATAACATGGCCAGTCTCCTCATTGCACTCAACACCATCCCAAGAGCAGCAATTGCTCCTCTCTCCACCTTTTCTTGTCCAAGACGCAACCTTCGGGTAAGCAAACGGATTTTCAGATGCAGACTTGTGTATACTGAAGCTTTCCTTGAATTGCAACAAGGCAGAGCCCTCATCAACATGGCAGAGTGTCTGCACAAATGACAAGAAGTGGGTGACATTGAGTAACAGAAAAAGAAAGAGCTGCAGAAAAGAAATGTTGCACCGCGATATTCCCATTCTCGTGAGAAGGTGTATTTGGTCTATGTATGTTTATGGGTTTCACAAGATGGAGTTAAGATATTGAAGTTCTTAAATAGACACAAGTCATTCATGTTTGGCAGCTTCAATTCTTTCAGTAAGATGGGGATGTCAAAAACAGAAACCAAACAGAAAGGTCAATAACATGTGCTATGACTCTTCACTTGTGATAAGTCGAGAAAGATCTGTAGTAATCCATGTGTCATCGTCCCCAGTGTTTACACAACAAGACCATGCTGAATGTCCGAGCACAAACTTTACTTCTTTTTTTCCTGCTCAGAGGTGTGAAATACTGAAATTTCAACAAATACAGCACAATAGATGGCGACAAGGTTCTCCTTTCTATGGAGGACCACCTTTTTTTCCTCTTTTTTTTTTTTTCCTGCAAGTCAGAGGTGTGAAATACTAAAATTTCAACAAATGCACCACAATAGATGGCGACAAGGTTCTCCTTTCTATGGAGGACAAACTCAATTAATAGTTGGTCCTTAATTGGTGACCAAGGACTTCACGATTGATAAAGTAAAATCTGAGTTCACATCCAAAACCAATTAAGAATAGATGGGGTAACCCAAATCTTTATAAACTCATATGCAAGGTCCCCATTTTCCATTGTGCAATCTATATTCACAACAATGATCCCATACTCTTGGATTCAATATCAAGTGTTGAGATTGAACCGCTATAGTGTTACCACGAAAGCCAAACTTGTAGATTGCGATCGGCCGGCTACACACTAACAGGTAGTGTTTTGGTAAAACTGGTCCAAATCTGTCCATATGATCATGAAAATGGTCCAGACCACAGAAGGGATATAATGAAATTCTTTGACTGGTAGTTTTACTTTTGATTTTAAAGATTTAGAGTCTTCAAATACTTAAAACATTGCTTGATTTCAAGCATATGGAAGCTTGGGAATAAATAGATCAAATGCATTTGAAATGACATTGAATGACATCATTCTATTGCAACAAATTGGAGAAGCATTGTTCCCCTAAAGGATTTTCTCGTCCTTGCTAAGAACAGTCTACTCAGTACTAGCTACCACCTACCAGTAGTCATTGCAAGAACATTTACCATCTTTGAAATGATGGAAGCGACTTCGGTCTCGTACGATAATCTCTCGTTCTACAATTTTGGAGATTAATTTTGTCGCGTCATGACAGTCACTACAAACTCGCAAGTTCTTTACTATTCGAATTGTAGTTCCTGGGCTAG